>NW_004797556.1:179244-263842 GCF_000002075.1 Aplysia californica
GAAAATTGTGGGATCTTAGGTGAACAGGATCTTAGCTCACAGACCAGGGGAGAATCAATGGTGCCTCATGTTCAGGCCGAAAATCAGTGAAATGGTCTTTCCCTACTCTAAAAAGAACTGACACGACCCCTTGGTGGGTTTATGACATAAGGCGAGCAAAGATCAGTGGACAACCTAAATGGCCAATCACAATGGCACAAACCAAGTCATTTTCACTTATCCAATCCTGAGTCTCAAGATCTAACCTATTCCATTGTTGCTCTCTTTTATCTGTCCAAAATTTGAAGCTTTCCATCCTCTGTTATAACGCACCACTGTGCTGTGATCGCACCAAATAAAATTCAGCCCGTCTTGCAAACTGGGGTATTGAGACAACTGCTGCGATCGCCAGGGAAACAAAAGCACTAAGGAGTTCAAAGTTTGATGTGATCCCATCTGATGACGACCTATAGGCCATACCTACACACCTTGTGATGTAAGTTCACATGGAAAGCTCAGGTGCAGGTGTGATGTTTTGAGAAAGCAAACATGTCGATGACTTCAAACCATGGTGAGATCCCATTGGTGACAAAAATTGTACCTTCTCATTGCAACAGAGATCTGATCACATTCATGAGAGTGAGCCAACGGGCTGCACAATGATTGCAAATTTTCACAGCTTGCTTGATCAGCTGAGCCTGCCCGCATTTTTTTTCCCTAAATTATGATCTGAAATGCGGGATCTTAGCCGATTGTAATTCTTCAGAGCAGGATCTTAGGGCGGATTTTTGTGCAGTAAAAATGCTGTTTTCCTAAAACATTGAGATCGTAAGCGAACTGGGAATGTAAGCGGTGGGATCTTAAGGGTAGACTACTGTTTTTTTGTGTGGAAAACTCAAAAAATGAATTATGAAGCTATTTATCACTATCACTAAAGATCAGGTAAAGAAACGACTGAATTGTATCATCTTAACTTAATACAATGAAATGAACATTCGCTCCGTAACGAAATAAAACAAAAACATTTAAGATTCCATTTCTTTGTTTTCGCGTTCCCCAGCTAGATCAACCTGAGAGCAACTGAATTTTAAGTATGTGAGTTCTTTTTGAGTTAGTAAGGTCCCTTGGCTTCAGGTAGCCACATTCCCATTTCGAAGGTCTTTCTTCTCTTCTTCTTCTTCTTCTGGCTGGCCTCCGTTGGGAGGGCGGCAGTCTGCCTCAGGCAGACAGGTAAGCGGCAACCTCTTGTGGCCTCGTCCAGAGTATATCCGGGCCCGGTCTCGCGTTGTTCTCCATAAGTGGGCCTCGATGTGCTTCCCCCCCGCGGACACTCATACAGTGCGTGCTGCAGGTCGTCAGGACTTGTGCCACATGCCAGACAGGAATCATTGGGAGCGGAGCCTATTGCATGGAGATACGTCTGCAGGATGGGGCTCTTCGCGTTGCATCTTAGCTGCGATAACACTCTTCTCTGTCTGATGGTAAGGTCTTTCTCTTTGTCCCTCTCTGTTGGTGGCTTCACCTTTCCCCCGACGGAGTCGTGCACTCGCGCTTTCTCCCATGCGTGGGCAATGATGTAACGCGGGATGCACAAGCTTGCTGACACAATATCGACTGGAGTGTTGGACTGGTCGAGGTGGCCTCCCTTGTTGGCCAGGGCGTCAGCTCAGTCGTTCCCGTAGATGTCGCAATGTCCTGGTATCCATTGTATGTGAAGGTGTCCGTGGATTTCACAGCATTGGCAGATAGTGGTCCACATTTTGTCCTCTATCTCAGTACGAACTGCAGTCACTCCGGACATTAAGTGTTGAACAACTGACTGGGAGTCCGTGAAGATGTGGATTCTTTGAAAACGTGGTTGTTTTTGCAGCCATTGCAGTGCGCGGAGCAGGGCGGTAGTTTCAGCTCGGTAGCTGCTTCCGTATAGTCCCGCGGGCACGGATACGCATGTTTCCTCCCCAGAAGATTTGTCTAGACACCAGTATCCTCCACCACATAACCTGTAGCCGTCGGTGGCATGGCCGTCAGTGAAGATATCGAGGTCGGACGTAGGCAATCGGCGCACAGTCTCGAGAGCTGCTTCATGTAGCATATTAGGTGGATCAGTTTTTGTCGTAGACACTGCAAGTTTTGAGTTGATTGTGAGGTTGCAGGGGGTCTTCCACGGGGGAGTTGTACTCACTGGCCGCAGGGGTTCTCGGATTAGATGTTCTAGTCCTGCGTTATAAGAGCTCTGTCGGCCCACTTCCCTTCAACTGTTGATGGACTTTAAGCGTATTTTTGATGTTCCTTCAGCTGAGACACGGATCGGGTTGTCTTCTGGTACTCTTCTTGCTCTCTCGTAAGTCACAGCAGTTGCAATGGTAGACTTAACCTCAAGTGGGATCAGGTGAGCTTCGTTTGTGAGCAGCATTGCATTTGAGTCTCTCGTACACCCAGTAATTATTCTGGATGATGAGTTTTGAACAACATTTAAGGTCTCACGATTTGTTTTCGCCATTGCTGGGAACCAGGCTGCGTGGGCATACTGGATGGCTGATCTGATGTACGCGATGTACACCATACGTAGATCTTCTTTGCTGCATCCCCAGTCTGTGCCGGAGATACGTCTGCAGGAGATGACGGAATCCACAATATGATGCTGACCCATCTTCCAGAAGCTGGCCTGAATTCTCTCTTGAATGTCTACAATAGAGTGTGGAAAACTGCCCAATACCCAGCAGCCTGGCGAAAAGGTACGATAATTCCTATCCTCAAAACCGGGAAGGACCCTGCCCAAATGACCTCGTACAGACCCATCCAACTAACAAGCTGCATAGGGAAATTATACGAGAGATTAGTGAAAGTGAGAATGGCGTTCTGGTTGGAAACCCAGCAAAAACTATGCAATATGCAAGCCGGTTTTCGACCACAGCGTAGCACAGAGGACCAGATTGCTAGGATAATGCAACACATAGCCGACAACTTTCAGGACAACTCTGGACCAAGACACAAAGCAAAGAGAACCATACTCTGTCTAATAGACTTTTCAAGAGCCTTTGACAAGGTGTGGCATACTGGACTTCTCTACAAGATAAACGCCTTAGGAATGCCCACCTGTCTACAACGACAGATCAAGGCCTTTCTAGATGACAGAAGGTCCAGAGTTCATTTTGAGAGAAAAGAAAGTCGCTACTATCGCTTCCTCGCCGACGTCCCTCAGGGTGGAGTATTATCACCTCTACTGTTCCTCATGTACATCAACGACATCGTAGATGACCTACCCGTAGACACCAACACCAGCCTCTTCGCAGACGACCTGGCAATATGGGCATCCCATGAAAATCTTGACACTGCCGCCACGATGGTTCAAGCCGCTCTGGACAAGATCTGCGATTGGTCAAAACGCTGGAAGATGGAAATTAACGTGGCGAAATGCGAATACTCTTTTTTCACAACATGGAACCGTGAAATGTGCTGGCGCACCCAGCTTACAATGGGAGATGAGGAGGTGCCCCATAACAAAACTTTCTCTTCGACCTCTTGGACTGACTTACATTTGATCACAATGTCTTGCTCAAGCAAGTTCTATTCAAAATATCACTTACTCACTAGTTGCGTCTGTGGGTTTTTTTTTTCAATTTCACGAACCATTTCCACCTATGTTCAGTGCATATATTCAAATGCTTTGAGTACTGTTTACATTTTTAGTAATAAATGGCTTAATTTGTCAAATATACTGGATCTGTTATTCAGTATGATGTTTTGCAATAGCACTGAAGTGTTTTAGCATATTAGCAAAAAGTACTCAAAATGTACTCAGAAGTACTTTTAAAAAAGTACTTGTACTCAAGTACAGTTACAGGAAATTACTTATACTGCACTTAAGTACATTTTTTAGATTGTACTTAAATTGTACTTATGTACCTTTTTAAAAGTACTTTAACAGCTCTGGATCTGGGCTTCTTATATAAGAAAAAACCGTTCAGCGGCGCTGTGAATAGTGAAAGTTAGATCTGGGCTTATCACATATAAGAAAATACGATTCGACGGCGCTTCGCATTGCGGAAGATAGGTCTGGGCTTATCACATATTATGAAAAAACTATTTGACGACGCTGTGAATAGCTAGGGGATGTAGAATAGCGGCACTTAGGTCTGGGTTTATGCTTATCATATGTGAGAGAAAAAAACATTCGATGGCGTATTTGAATGTTTTGATTAGTGAGCTCACGCTCCGAAGCTTTGGTGATTTTTAGTTTCCTCAAAATCGCACAGCACTAGTAATGACCCTCCATCTTTCACGGTCGTGAGCTGCCGTTGCAAATTCTGCCATATCCAGTCCAGTCCGTGTTCTTATTTTGTCCATCCTTGTTATTCTTTGCCTTCTGTTCCAATGTTTAAACCTTTCCTTCCATCCTTTGGATGGCTACCGTCAGACTGCTTCCCTCCTTTGGGGAATTTGGTTGCCATTGTCATCATTAGCGCTTCTCGGTGATGTGGAACTCGTTTCTTCCCTGTTTGTTTTTACAATAGGCATCGACCCGGCAGGGGGCCCAGAGGTGTCTGTATGACAGTTTCTTTTAATTTTATCGGTCATTACATTTCTTTGGGTAATCTGCCCTCAGAAAAAGTTGCATTTGAAAATAGCAAAAGTTGCAAAAAGTTGCAAGAAAAGTTAGCAAAAGTTGCAAGACGTGTATAGCTAAAACAATGCCACAGAACTATTGGAATACATTGTTGCTATGCCAAGGAGTTTACAGTAGTTCTAAACTCCTTGTGCTATGCTCATTGCAATCAAAAGTAACCAAGATGAGTTTTGTTGGATCAGAATCAGAAGTTAAATGTGAATGTCTACCCAAAAACAAAAAAAAACTGCCTGGAGGTTGCATGGTGTACGAAAACAGTTTGTCCCTTGACATATGGGTCTGGTCCTTACACTCTCGCTGACATTGGGCAGGTGTGACCAGCGTGGTTTTGGTGCTGTTCAAATATAATCTTACACTTTGTTTGGAACTTTTTGCCTCCCCTCCTCCCAAGGACATTTATATGTTTCATGCCCCCCCCCCCCCCCCCCCCCCCACCCGACCTCAACCCGCAATATTACGTTATTTGCTTATAATAATAATATGACATTTATATCGCGCAAATCCGTGGTACAATCACTCTTCGATGGGCTTTACTTTTAAATTAGGCCGTTTAAATTATTAATTATAGTATTAATGAAAAACATACATACACACACGTGACATAATAATTAAATACGGTACAAGCGGAACTTTTCCAGAAAAACTTACGGTGTCATTTTACCACTTTAACCGCATTGGTGTAATCAAAAGTAGACTATCTATATGTCATGTAGTCTAGATATCTACGAGTGTATAATGTGCGAGATGGCATATAATATATCGTGCTTGCCGCCCGAGGTCTACTGTATCGCCACAATGCAGTGCTTACCGCGCGAACTTACTCTAAGTGAATAATGTTGTTCCTCTCTTTTTATGTTTTTTTTTTTTTATTGCGTTGTCATAAATTACATTTTCCTTAATTATTTTTTCACCTTACAAAAGTGTAATCTTACATTGGTTCACCTCCCCCCCCCCCCCCTCTTTCTTCTTTCTTACTTTAATTTTACAGGAGTCAAAGACTCTCTCCCCGCCCCCCCCTTTTTTTTTTCCCAGGCGTAAGATGATATTATTTGAACGTCCCCTTTAGGGGTTTTCTGGATGAATCGATCCATGTCTAGATCTAGCCTCCTAGCCTAAGATTTAAAGTCTTTCACAAATTTTTATGCTAGACTTATCTACCTTGTGCTACGGAACCAAGCAAGCTAAGTAATCAGATGATCGTGTTTACGATTGATTTACTCTAGATCTAGATCTAGCTAGACTAGAAGTAGAAGATGATTCAGCCCAAACAAGAATATTGGGTCGGTTTGCTCGCCAGATTGATGGTGCAAAGCGGCTATCGTGGCACAAGTTGATCGCGCCCGACTCCTTGTTTCAAAACAAGCACGTTTTCTGGCGACGAGTCGGGCGATCATACCGACCCGACCTGACCCGGGCCCCGGGTCACTGGGCGGCAGCGGGCACCTGGTAGTGCAAAGGAGCGAATTGTCCATCTTGGCATCGTTGTTTTTAGTTGAAGAAGAGCACTTTTGTGTTTTTAATTAAATTTTTAAAAATTATTTTCCCAAATTTTGCTGGAAATTGGCAAAATTTAGCAAATTCACGAAAATGGTAAAAGTTGCGCTGAGGGCAAAAGTTGCACGTGCAACTTGTGGGTTGCGGGCGCGAATTTCTCTGAGGACAGGGTAATACGTGGTAAATTTCCTACCTTTTCCACGGTGGCCAGCCACAATCGTCTTTTGGGTCTTGACTTGCCCTAGTGAGCCACACACCTTGCTATCGTGCCTCAAGACTATTCAAATATCTTGTGAATCCTATGGCTGCTCTCTACATGATTAGGTTGTTACATTTTCAAGTTTCTTTTGGATGCCACTATATAAAAAATATATGCTTTTACTTCATAATGTCTGTCACTGTTCTGTATCTTATTGGCCACAGGACTGGTGTCAATGAACCACATCTTGCCCATAGAATACACAAGTACACTTGTTGTGCTACAGGATAAAGCCCTATCACGACAGCCACATGAGGTAAGTCTAATAATATGTGTGGCATGGTGGTGAAAACAGGCACTCAACAAACTAATGAATTTGATGAAACCTACATTTTCCTCGCTTTTGACAATTTTCATTGAATTTTGTTTCGGCTCAACACCTGTTTTGTCCATTCAATCCGCACATTTTCTAAATTCTTTTTGAATTTTAAGGAAATGCATTGATGAAAAGCACTTAGAATGTATTTTTTCAGTTTTTCAAGGTCACACAAGCTTGGAAGTCATCAAACTTTGATGACTATTATCTTGCTAATTTACCTCTGACACCAGGTGACTCCCACCTCCTTTAATGGCAAATATCTTGACTTCTATTGATATATGGGTATTTTTTTTTGGGTGCCAAAAGCAATACAAATAAACAAGCTTTAAGATGATATCAACAACTCCATAAGCCCCAGAATTGACAAGCGCCTGATTTCATCCTGATGACACTTTAACTATAGTTTTGGCTTTTACCCAAAATCAACATTAGGAAAAAATTATATTTGCTCGTAAGTCATTAAAGTAGCTTTTTTGCTTTCTGACGCAAAGAGGAAGAATCTCCCCAGTCGAAAGAGAATTGGATGCACTGTCATAAAACTAATATTTCTTGTAAATGGCAGATATGATCTGATTCATTGCTGCATGTAACCAGGGCTTTACACCACATATGGTTGGGACCTCAGAAGGGAATGGTTTGTTTATTTTATTTTATTTTGTCCTGTCCGAGACGTTCACCTGACTAAGATGATCACTTTTCTCCTCAACAATGGGTGGCTGTCTTTGACAATTTCAACTGTATTCTGTGAACTTTGCATAAATCTTGACTTTTTCTTTTTATGTGATATCTTATTTTTCTTTTGTTAATACTTATATTTTCTTTTTTATATACTAACAATGAATAAAATAGGTGGAACAGCTCTTTGAGGAGGACTTTGGCAAGAAACCATTGGAAATGTTTGCAGAGTTTGAAGATGAACCGCTTGCTGCTGCGAGCTTGGCCCAAGTACACAAAGCTAAGACTCATGATGGAGAATCGGTGGCTGTGAAGGTAATGTTTTCCTCTGCATATGTTTCTTTGCCTCCTGTTTTTTTTGTTGCTACATTTTTTGCTTGGAGCGTCTTGTATTAGTACAGTAGTGTCTGGTTAATGGCTTGCCAGATTAAAGCACGATCTCCCTTAAAGCATGTTGGCAGCTTAGAACGAAATTTTTGTTATATAATTATCACTTATAATAATCTAATATGTGTATGTTCTAATCGTCAACTCTGCTTAATAGCATGATCATTCCTGTTTTAGTGCCAGAAACAGATCGGCCTTAAAATGATTAATTTTTCTTGGAACTGCCAGAAATGATGGGCAAACCCCACATGGCGTCCTTTATTACTTGAAATTGCTGTTTTGCCAGGGAGAAAAAGACATATAGGGCAAAGGTGTTAAACAAAATTTTGCAATCAGGAAAACAAGTGACCGGCCATGCATGACAGATAGATAGTGTTATAAGAATGTGATAATTATGATGGCCTTTTTCAATGACGTTCATTTGTGAAGTGGTTCACGTCAGTTAATAAAAAAATTGACAGATGGCTTACTCTAGACGGATTACTCCCCTTTGATGTTCACCTAATAACATTAAAGCGCTATTTTATTGTCACCCGAAGTGCATGCTAATAGCTGGAGACCACTGTGATATTGCTGATGACTTCCTGCATAAAGTTGCTGAAGCCTTCGTTATCTTGTTTTCTTCTATTTAGTTGTATTATGTTGGAACTACTAAAATTTAGTATGGGTCCCTATACGCAAACCAGTGTCTTCGGACAGTAACATGTTAAGTACGTTACATTGACTTCCCGTGCCAGCTAGAATGTCATATAACATTGCAATATTGTGTCATCAATATGTCAACAACAGAACTCCCTCATATCGTACTGATCTCATCGAGATTTATGTTTCATCTAGATCACTAAGATCAGGCGATCAGTATGTTTTAAGAGTTTCTAGAAAAGGAGGTTAAAAAATTAGCTGAAAGATCGTTTGCCGACCTTGTCCCATCAGTTTGGAATTCTTTTCCCCAACCCGTGAGACATACAACATCTAAGTCTAAATTAAAAATATCTTTAAAGACACATTTAATGACATTATTTTTATGTCTGTAGATTCATGTTCAGTAGAATTTTATGTAAATGACTTATCCATTTATGTATTTTGCAAATTGCATTGCGTGTATTGTTTCATTATGTATTTGTATGTGCTTATTTCGTAATGATGTGCAAGGATGCGCATGTGATAAGCAAGTAGGTGTGTCTGTGTGCGAGTGTGTTTGGCGTGCATATAATATATGGGCATATGTATGCGTGTAATCTGTGCATGAGTGAGTGTGCGTGCGTGTGTGTGTGTGTGTGCGTGCGCATGTGTGTGTGCCTTCATGAATATTGTTCATACATGCATTTATGTAAAGCGCCTAGAGTTGTGTTCACACGGCGGTGGACGCTATAGAAATGATTATTATTATTACTAAACATAAATGCATTCAACATCTTGCTCTCACTGGCAAGATAAAAGGCAAAAGAGGTAGTTTAAGTAGAGAACATGAATAGATGAGTGACAGAAAAAGGTGTGGAAAATATAGATTTTTTAGAGCATCGTAGCACAGAAATAAGTGACGGCTGATCTGCTATTTGAATCATTCCATTGCCTTCAAAGTGTCCAAAATAACGTGGCTGGGCTTATTAAGAAAAGAACCCTCTCCACCCCAATTTTAAAGTTAAGAAAGCTGGTTGTCAATCAAAAGCTGTATTGAGTACAACACTGGTATTTTCTGTTTTAAATGTTTACACAACATTGCTTTCACTGTCTCTCGAACACCTTTAAAAATATGCACCAGCAAGAAGCCTCAGGTTGTGTAATGATAAAACAATTTTTTTCAACCCGTCAGTGAACTGCAAATTTTATGGATAGCGTGTCTTATGGTCCTCTGATCTGGAATGACTTTCCTAGATCTACAAGTAACTTGAGTTTGCTTGCAAGGTTTGAAAAAAAAAGGTAAAATCGCATCTTTGTGCTGAGCCATATTTTTAGCTTTCCCAACGTCTTGATCATTGTAATTCTATTAAAACTAGAGAGAGGGAGTGGGAAGAAAATGAGAGAGAATAAGAGAGAGAGAGAGAGAGAGAGAGAGAGAGAGAGAGAGAGAGAGAGAGAGAGAGAGAGAGAGAGAGAGAGATTATGTTCTTCCTATTGGAGATAGGCTAAACAGTAGTTTCCGCCTAAGATCTGGTGTTCGGGAGCAAGGAAAATGCGGGATCCTAGGCGAACGGGGATCTTAGCCGAATGACCAGGGGATGAATCGACAGTAACTCATGGTCAGGCCCAAAATCTGTACAATGATCTCCACTTACTTTAAAATGGACTGACGTGATTTTTAAAAAAATAATTTTTTTGGGGGGGGGGAGGGGGGGGTTTGGCTGTTAAAAGAATACTGTCAGGTGGGAATCAGTTGGCTTCTGGTAATGCCCCCCTCCAAAAATGTATTGCTTTCCATCTCTGACGGAGTTCCCCGCCCATGTCATGATGCTCCATAAATCGTTGTGTTGTGACCACACCGACTAATTAGAAAAATAAATGAAAGACAGGTTCACTGCCAACAGAAGACCCCATTACGCAAAGGCGATCGGTCTGCCTTGGAAGATCAAGCGCAATACTGAAAAACGAGAGGGATTGTTGGGTGAACACAAATGTCCACGAGTTCACAGATTGGTAGAATGCTGTCTGATGCTTGTTTGTAGGCCCTCCCTACCTAGTGTGTGATGTAAGATCAGGTGGACGGCTCAGGTGATCGGGGAAAGCTACAGGTTGACGACTTCACACCTTGGTGTGGTCCTGCTGGGGCAAACATTGTAACCGCTTATTGACCTTTGCAACAGAGGTTTGATCGCAATATTGAGAGTGGATGATCCATGACGCGATGGGCCGTACAATGATCGCACATTTTTGAAATTTGCTTGATCAACTGAGCGCTCCCAGGTTTCTTTTATCTTTTTCTTTTTCTTTTAAAAAAACGCGTCTAAATTATGACATGAAAATAAAAACGGGATCTTAACCGAATGTGGCTGCTTCAGTGTGGATCAGAGTGGGATCTTAGGGGTGACTTGTACTTGTATATAGGAAAAATTTTGTGTTTCCAAAACAGCGGGATCTTAGGCGAACGGGTCACCCGGGTGCCATAAACGATGGGATCTGCAGCGTAGACTGCAGCATTATATATATATTATACGTAAATGTAATTTATTATGATTATAAGAAGAAGAAAAGCATGTATGCTTGATCTGTGTCCAAGTTGTAATGGTCTGGCTCTTTTCTATAGCATACTGACAACTTGAGATTCATTCTTTAGTCTGTAGATTATTTTATCAAGTATTTGAGTCTTTATGTTGGGATTCAGTATCTCATTCAGTCAGTGTTTGCTGTACCGGGTAGGCTTGAAGCAGTCCACCTTCTAAATTATCTTAATTGTGTCAATGAAAAACCATATTGTTTTTGTGAGGCATCGTGATGAAATCAGGTCCCACAAAAATAATTAGGTCAAAGAAATCTGCAAGTTTTATTGATTTATCTCTTTTGGGCGTAACACCTTTTATGTCCATTTAAGGACACATTTCTTTGTGGATTTTCCCCAAAAATGTCAAGGCATAAAAAATGTAATTTTGCAGTTTCCAAGGACTCTCAGTCTTTTAAAGTTTTCAAACTTTGGCAGCCGTTTTCTCACTCTGCTACTGTTCGGCATACCTCCTTTAAATGCAAATAAGTCATTCTTCATTCAAGATTCAAGATAGACAGGTATTTTGCCATCTAAAGCAAGACAAAAGATCTAGTTTTCTGATGTTACCAATAATTCCATGTAACTAAAAATTGACGAGCCCTTGATTTCAGTGTGTCGTGACAAGTGCTTGTCATTTTTGGCTTGTGGACTTATTGGTGACATTAGAAAACTAGATAATTTGTGTTGCTTTTGATGACAAAATACTTGTCTATCTTAAATAGAATCCACACGGAAATGAGTTTTTAAACGAACATAAAAGGGGTTGAGCCCCCCCCCCAAAGAAAAGACAAGCATCGATAAATATTGCCAAACTGGCAAAAAAATGCTAATTTCTTCAATTTCATTATTTTGTTGAGTGCCTGATTTCACAACAATGCCTTCCATATATACATTCAGATGTGTCAGGTGTTGGGCCTGATTGTTATTGCAGGTTTTCCGTACTCTTCCATGTCCTCTGTGGTCTTTCCCAGTCTTTGGGCATTTTCAGAAATCACAGAGAGGGCTCTTGTGGTCTAGAGGTACAGTTTTCGCATCTTATTAACTCTTTAGGTTCCGGGTTGTTAAACCTGACTGCGAGAGAAAATTTTCTCCTGTCACCTCTTTTCTTGCTCTTTACCATGTCTCCACTTTCTGGTCTCCTGATTCTTTCCGCTACCTTTCTACTGCTACTCTTTGGCGCCTCCTCATTGCTGTCTTTCAGCCACACCCTTGATCTTGGGTTGGGTAAGATCTAGCACTTACCTTTCTCAGATAAGGGGGAATTATCTTGAAGGTCCTGTGTGCAAGGCAGTAGAGTAGGCTTAGGCTGCCTGGGGGGCAAAATTGTGTCCTTCATACTCCCATGACCTTATGCAGTTGTTAGTGCTGTAAAACACATACCAAAAAAAAGAAAGAAAAGAAAAGATTACAAAGATAGTATACTACGACATGATAACCTCTTTCATGTGGGGCACAAAGGAAAAATGTCATAGAAAGCGCCTGTGTTAGCATCTCTATTCAGTGTTTCAGATACTGTTCTAAGGGAGTGATGTATTTTATATCCATAGGGATTGAACAAAGTTTATTCTAAAGGAACAAAATACTTTTACCAGCACTGGCGGCTACATCACTAAAACCATATTGATTTTGTTG
Organism: Aplysia californica; assembly: GCF_000002075.1. Classification (NCBI taxonomy): domain Eukaryota; kingdom Metazoa; phylum Mollusca; class Gastropoda; order Aplysiida; family Aplysiidae; genus Aplysia; species Aplysia californica. The sequence continues at coordinate 191,813 of NW_004797556.1, forward strand.
TACCATTTTTTAAAAAAGAGAGTGGCATAAAAATAAAAGCCTTTTTTTGAAACTCTGGTCGCTTTGGCACTTTTCAATCTTTCTTCATCTACATGATCAGTGCTATTGGAGATTTGATTTTAATTTCTAAGGTCCACCTCTCATACAACCCTGTGCCAAACTGTAAAGAAAAAATCATTTATGTCACGACGTGGTGGAATCGGGCGCTCGTTGATTTTTGGGCTTGCAAAGTTATTGGTATCATCTGATAGCTTATTCACTGGCCTTACTTTAAATGGAAAAAATACCCATTTATCTTAAATAGAAGCAGAGATATTTGCGATTAACGGAAGTAGGGTCACCTGGTTTCAGTGGAAAAATTAGCAAGAACATGGCCCCCAAAGTTTGGTAACTTCAGTAGCTTGAGAGTCCTTGAATACTGAAAATTACATATTGTGTGCCTTTAACAAATTAAATGTTTTTCAATAAAATTCACATGGAAATATGTTTTTATGCAGACTTAAAAGGTGTTGAGTGAAAAAACAAAAATTCCTTAAAAATTGCCAGACTGTTTCTTCTATTTCTTTATTGTGACGAGCGCCTGATTTCACCACGCTGCCTCACATTTAGTCCTTCAGGGTGAAGAATATCTAACATTGCGAAGTAAAACTTCTGTCGATAAGGAAAATTCTTTTGTTTTTCTTTGCATATTCATTAAAAGTTAGGAACTTTGAATAGAGATATAAGCTACTCTTATTTTGGGTTAGGAAAAGGTGATGAGCTGTAATAATTTCAGTCTTTATTTAAGATTGTCGCTGTTTAGTGTGTAAGGTTTCCTTTCTATATTTTATTCTTTGATTGTGTTGTTCGGTTGGAGTGAAAATATTTTTTGGTTACAAATTGTTTACGCTAACTCCAGTGGTATATGTGCACCAAGTGCAGCAAAATCTGGTAAGTATACCCTCTTATGAATTCTTGCATCGCTCAATGTAATCAGGGTGACAGGTGACGCAATGTGTATGGGCTGATGTTGAAATTTTTTCATGTCTTTCTCTCAGGTTCAGTACATTGACTTAAGAGATCGCTTCTCAGGGGACATGAAGACCTGTGAGATACTTCTCAAACTGGTGGGCTGGATTCATCCCAAATTTGGCTTTTCTTGGGTTTTACAAGTAAGAGATTTTTCAAATAACTTTTATTTGCTTTGTTTTCAAGAAAATTTATGAGAAACTCATGGACTGCACACTGTCTTTCCTCATCTGATACACTTCATAGAATTGATTATTCAGCGCTCATAGCAACTGTGAAATCACTCTTTCTGCCGTCCCTCCAAAAGGGAACCCCTCCTTTATTTAATGGGCTTTATGGCAGTCTTAAGTCATTATACGATGATAATGGATCCTGCTCATGTGGTATGTCTGTCCATAAAAGAATTGATGCTTATACCTTTTTTAATTTTTAGAATGGGAGATTTTGTTCTAAAGTTCTTACACATTTAAACCACTTGTTTGCAACTCAAAAATGTTCTTTTCCATTGTCTTTGTGTTATGATTGCTGTTTGCATTTAATTTTACAGGATTTGAAGCAGACTTTGAGACAGGAGCTTGATTTCGAAAATGAAGGTCAAAATGGAGAAGAATGTGCTAAGGATTTGTCTCATCTGAAATTTATATATGTACCTAAGGTCTATTGGAGCATGACCACCAAAGTAAGTTGTGTTTTAGTGACAGAGTTTGTTTGAATAAAGAGAAGTACATCGACACAATAATGGTCTTTTAGTTCAGTGAAAAAGTAAGACTGACAGACAGAAACAATAAAGATGTGACATATATAATATAGGGAAAGTAAAGAAATAGAACCTACCTGTAGTGCCCTCAATTAATTGTATAAAAAGATTGGGCTGTTCATATTTTTAACTGTTTAAGTTTCTTGTCTATAACTTTACTTGGGGGGGTGAGTTACTCACGTTAGAGTAACACAAATCACGCATAGTCAGAAAGCAGGCAGCAGCTCCGGTCTCAGGGGAAGTGCAAGTCAAGTGTGGGGCCGGACCGGTAAGTGTTAAAGCAGGTATGTTGAACAGTAGCAGAGTGAGAACCTTCCAGTAGTGCCCTCAATTAATTGAATAAAAAGATTTCACTATTGAGGCTTGTTCCACTTTTAGACAAAAATAACTTTAACAAAAGTAAAATAGTAGCCAACTGAGAGAATGAAGTATATGACTGTAAATATCATAACGTTGGATACTGGAATAGAAAGAAAATGTTTTGAAGTTATGTTTGCTGAGAGTGTTTATGTTCTAGGTTGTTCTTATCTCTGGTAGACCTATTGTAGTCGTCTGACGGAAAGTCATATTCCATTTACATTTATATTTTACTCTCCAGTGAGTATTACTTGATTTTCTGAGAAGCCATAATGTTTGAATAAGGTGAGAACGAGCAGTTAGCAAAAGTGTAATAGTGACCCTGATGGCAATACAGCCGTCGGTCAATCCCCTTTTTATGCTAATGAAATGTATGAAGTGATCATGCCTTGTTTTTATGTATTATCGGCATGGTTGAGGTAAGACATTGGCTGTGCATGTGACAGGAGCAAGCGAAATGGTTTACACTATTACAAGTATTACCAGCAATGCCACAACACGATGGGTTTATTAATGGATGACTTATTTGGACTATAAGTAGCTCCCCTTATTTTGGCTATTTGTAGTCTAAATGAGGTAACCACCTCTGGGTAAGCTTATTTGGGTTCCACTCACTGACATGACCGAATGTCTCTCCCCTCTGGGCCTGCAAGGCTTGTAGGTTGCAACCTTTATGTGTGTAATCCACTGTATCACATAGATCTGGGAGGGGAGGATTACGCATTCTCTTGAAACTGAACTTCAGAAGCGTTCTTAAGTTTTGGCCCTGGCACCAATGACAGCAAAGATTACTGTAATTGTAACTCTACTCCTTTACTACCCATAACTCTACCCCAACCCTCTGCTAAGTTACTATCCTTATTCCAGCACTCTTAGGGCCAAAACTGGAGATCGCTTTTTTTTCCAAGAATATCTATTATACTAAATTGGGAGTGCTTATTTAGGTCACATTTGGCCTCTATACCGTGAAGACCCGAAGGTAATCCTTATTAAGGTCATAGCTCGAACTACCCTTTTCACTTGACTGAGTTCATTCCGTTTTCTCAACGTTGCACCTTTCTCATAATTTAGTACAGTTTTGTCTCAAGTGCGTAAGTTATAAATCATAGTATTTAATGAAAATAGTAAGAACAACACACAATGCGGAAAATTTTGCTCTATTCCATTGGTTTGAATGAAGGCCAGATTTTTACGTTCATGGAGGAGCAAAAGCTAGACTACCATTTTGGCAAAATTTTGTCAAGTGAAAAAGTCAAATCCTCCAAATGGACTTCTGGGTCAAATTTGGTGTATAAAAAAGGTGGACACAGTACGCAACATGCTCGAGGGCACTGGGCACTCTCTTAGTAGTAGTAGGCTGTAGAACGTGCACACAGCAGGGCGAATCGGCCTCGATACGCCCCGTAGACTTTTGTGATCGTCCGTGAAACCTCCCGTTTTGATGTGTCTTAACAACTCACAGTTTTGTTAATTGCGTTGCCACATCCTACAAGCCTACATCTTTTTTAAAAGGAAAAGAAAGATCTTCTAAATGGCGGTCTTCACCTGAAAATTGATTTGGTAGAACTGGAAATATTTGCTTCTGAAAACTAGGCAATTTTTACAACGCGATAAAATAAAACTACTGACGGAAACTTCAAGAAGTATTATTTATTCCTTCTAGCATCTTTTGACACTTGAATTGCATGCATGCACACACACAACACGCACGTAAATGTTTGTATGTGTATGAAATATGTTTGCCTGTTTAAAAAGCTTTATTCTGTAAATCTTTTACAAGAGTAAGCAATATAAATTCATGTCAATGAAGTATGTGTGAATAGTTATGTTCTTCTGTAAACGATGGTGAACTAAAAATTCATTTTTTGTGTTCTTTCAGCGAGTTCTGACCACAGAGTTCATCGATGGAGTAAAGATTAACAACCTTGAGGGGATAAAAGATCTTGGTCTCAATTTACAAGACGTAAGATTCCTGTGAAAAAAATGTTAACTGAATCTGTTTAAATGGTTCATTTTTACATTGAGCATAAACGTTATTGCAACTAGAAATATGTTGCAATGGACTCGACGAGATTAGATGAGATTATGAATTTTAATGCTTCATCGCATTTACTTGCCTGTTCTTCAGTATCTTCATATTTATAGTAAATTCCTCAACTTGTGTTCCACTGTGTAAATATTTGCTTCTTTGTGCAGGCAAGAAAGAAATGGTATGGGGAAGAGGGGCATGTTCATTTATGTATTTTTGCTATTGACAAATAAATGTATTTGTTCATGTAATATTTGCTGTAAAATGCATTGAGCATTCATAGAGGGGTTATTCACAACACAAATGCGGTCTATTAATGCCTTAACTATCCCTTGCAGTCTGTCAAAACGAAGATGACAGTGTCATGAACTCAACATCTAGTTTGAAAAATGATTTTGTAGCAGATTTATTACATTACTCTGTGATAGATTAACATGACAATCTGCATGCACATGTCTGTTCAAGGATTTGACCATTTTCACAGGTAGATCAGAAGCTCGTCCAGTCATTTTCAGAACAGATTTTCTTGTCTGGCTTTGTGCATGCTGATCCTCATCCAGGCAATGGTAATTACTTCCCTTTAAAAATGCGTTGTTTTTATTCAGGATTAGAAGTCTGGAAAAAAGGCCAGAAAAAAAAAAGCTGAGTGCTGCTTAAGTCAAGTCAGGCCTTCAATAATGTTTTATATGCGTATCTCACAGAAAGATGAATGATTAGAATGTATCGGTAATGATATTTGCTCTTGAAGATATCTTCAAACATGTGTATCTTTTATTAGACAAACGTGGATGGTTGGCGGGTACTCTGGTGTGGTTTGCTCCTTCTTTCCTATCAAATATCTATCATCCTGATCTCTCCTCCTTCTGTTTTATGTTTGTTGCTCTCTTGTAATACTTCTAATCTTCGACACTTAAATGACCTTTTTGTGTTGCAAATGCCGTAAAACTCTTACTAAAACTAAACTATTAGAAAAACAATGTTTCCTTCAAGCAAACTGTAAGCTGTTCTGTTGTTTTAAGCCCAGAAAATATTATTTTTCAGAGAGAAAGAAATATATCTAAACAGTCGAACCTGCCTTAATGGAAACCTGTGGAAGACGGAAACGTGTCATAACGGAATCTTCCCGCTCCATCCTTGATAAATCCTTTATAGTTTCCTCTAAAAGACGGAAACCTGTCTTACACTGAAAAAGTAAGAGAAATTCCTTCCCTTCGGAGGGTTTTTAAATGCTTTGCTAACTCCACCCTGATTTGAAACAAAACTATCAAGTTTGGTTTCATAGTCTCTAACCTAGACTATCTTATTATGTGACCTGTATTAACTCTTTCGCTACGCCGAGCCGTGGGGGGGCGGCATGGCTAAAGTGCCGTCAGTACGCTAAGCCGCCCAAGGCGGCTCGAGCACCAACCTATAATTCTAGCTGAGATTTTATTCCAATCCACATATCCATGTTAAAATAAAGGTTGTAGTATAACATTGACTTCCGGGTCAAGCGTTTCCACCGAAAATCGGAAGTTTAGATTCACTTTTGAAACGCGATTTCGTAGTTTATGCGACTTTGCTTTATCGCTTTTATCGCGAAGCCCAAATTATAGCCCAGACACAACAAAATGTATCATTATTTTTCTCACTAAAGAAATGCAGGACTCTTCTTTATAATATTGATACTATTGGACTCATATTGCCAGTGCATTATTATTGAGAAATCTATATTTTTGAGTGTTAGATCTAGGTCTAGATCTAAATTGTCAAAATATTTTTTTCTCCTTAAAATCACTACTTTTTGGTGAAATTACACAAAAAGTACCACTCAAGACATGTATAGGTTTATTTCAAATGCAATTCTGAATAATTCCATATAAGATACAAGGGTTTTTTTCTGTTTGTGAATGCATCTTGTCCTTTTTTCAAGATTATAAAATTTGTTTTATTTTTTTTTCAATATTGGATGTTATGCTCCAAATGTACACATTTTTTGGAATGTAAGCAAATAACTGCGAATTTTTCAATGTTTTCCAGTTCTATATTGGGTGGGGCTAAGGGCGGAAGCAAATTAGATGTTCAAATGTTTCCGTTTTAAACAGGTCGAACAGTTGTCCTATGAAAAGCAAGCACAAGTAGCAATGGATAGATAGGACTGACGTATGCCATTATCAGAGAGGATAGCATTTGAGAAGTGTAGTTTTGACCACATTTTGCTGACCAGACAAGCGAACCTTGATCCTACCGGCAGGGCCCCTGAAACTACCCTCCATCTCCCCCTAAATTTTGCAGTAAACGGAAATCCCGCGACGCCTCGTGCTCGGAAAAATCTATTGTGTCTTAAAAATGTTTTCCCCCCATTTAGTTAAATTTAAGTAATTATTAACATCGCACTGCGTTCCAATGGCCAAGTAGTGATAGATCTAGGTGCTTCCATGCGTTCTTGGCTAGGTGTCAATAAGAGGTGAAAATTTGATGTAAATTAATATGTTCCAAAACGACGACAGACATTTATCCTTTATGTGACATCATGGTTATGTTCACAAGATATTTGGTGTTTTGCTTAGAGTCATAGTAAAATGTGAATTAAGTGGCATTTCTTCACTATTAGCAAACATCATGAGTCAAACTGAATCTCCTGAATCTTTGTCTGCCAAAATTTTCAAAAAAGGAATTAAAATTAAGACATGAAAATGGAAAGTTTTTCATTTTTTTCAGACCTAACTGTGATGACACAAATGCAAACGCAGCGACATTCAGAATTTCTTTTTTCTGTGATCCTCACCATTTTATATGCTCTTCATGCCTATGTTTGAAAATCAAAGCAAAAAGAAAACTATTTACATCATTTTGTGTTTTCAAATTCTAAAAAATGTGTCATCATAGCTATGCTCAAAAGAATTTGACTTGATGTTATGTAATGCCAGTTACACAGCTTAGCATGCTGTCTGTAAGTCTGTAAATACAGTGACATGTTTTTGTAGGAAGAGATATACATGAATAGAAAAATTCAAGCAAAAAAAATAATTAAAAACTTTATCGACAACCCTCTGTGCTACTTTTATAGTGCCCACCTATTGGCAAAGGCTCATTCATATAAATAGGCTGTACAAATGGCCACTTTCCATTCCCCCCCTAGCCTTTTTCTATAATGAATTTAACTGTGTGAAATGGGCACCTGTCCAACGCGGTCACGGTTGCCCTATTTTATCAACCCACAGTCAAATTTACCTGCCTGAGACGGCCAGGCTTTGTAAAAAATTATGCATTTTCCCCTGACACTGTGGACAAGCCATCATAATTCATTCACCTGTCATTATGGTCAGTCTCTCAAATGGATGAAACGGTCATGTTCCTTAGGTAGCTCCCAATGTTAACTTAATTTGACCAGTGAGTAACAATAAATTTTCTATTGCTGGTAAGGGAAGCCTGTGATCCGTCAAACCTAAAGCCCTGCCCACAACTCAGTCCTTGAACCCGGTCCATAACAATGGAAGTCAACACCGACTCGCGACAAGGGTGTTGCTCGTTCACTGAGTGGTGGTTGTTTTACTGTGGCACTTGGCTTTCCTCGTCTGACACATTTCGTTTTGTTTTGATCTTTCATGGAACCATAATATTTTTTAAGATAAAATAAAACTAACAAGAAAAAGTCCCCCCAAAACCGTCCTATCCTCTCCCCCCTTTCAAAATAAAAACAACAACAAATTTTTAATGAGCCCTATGACAGTTCTAAGACTTTGACCACCTCCAGTTTAGACTTCAGAAGTAAATGGTTTGTTTTCATCATTTTGATCATCAGTCCTGCATATGACGGCACCCTGTCTTATATGGCCACTTTTCACCTCGACAAAGAGTGGCCATCTTACACAGGTTCGACTGTATGTATGTATATATTTATATATATATATATATATATATATATATATACACACACGCACACACACTCTAACATTTTTAACTTCACTCATTGTGAAAGTGTGTAGCTCAAAAACTACACTTCCAATTACTTTGAAATGTTGACACATGTCATGCAAGCTCATTTTCTCTTATAGACTGTACTCACTAAGGTGCACTGGTCTATCGTTATGTCTGACGATGTCATCCACAGGGTTTTGATATTTTTTAGAATATTGTGAAAGTGTGTAGGTACCATTGGAAACAAAAACTTCACACATAAAGTTGAACTCCTTCCTAATGGCTGAATGAAGCAGATAGAAATGACATAATTGAAATGCTTCAGGTTGGAACACCGCTTTTGTCAGCTGCGAGATGGTTCAACGTGAGCAGACACGCTGTGTATGCCACACGAGATCACATGGCAACGAATGGCTCCCAAAAAGACAGATCAAAGCAAGTAGGACACAGAAAGACAAAACGGAAGGAGTACTCATTCATCCTAATGCAACGCTGGAGAAATCAATTTCAACCGACAAACACAGACCCAAGAAGAGTCGAAAAGACTTAGAAATGACAGTCTTTGTCATGACTGTTCTTCTTCATTTAAAAGAGAGGAATATTTGTGCTAGAGGCCTAGTTTGTTGCATAAAACTGCAACCCCATCCCATCCAGCACAGACTTCACTGGGCACAGCATCGCTCGAGATGACCATGTCGTATTTGGAATACGTACCTGTTTTCAGATGAGTCCCAATTTTGACTGGAACGGCATGATTCACGGTCAGAGTCTACAGAAGACCCAACCAAAATGTATTCCCCAGCTTGCTTTAGACAAGCAGATAATTTCTATGGAGGCAGTTTCATGGTGTGGGCTGGAATCAGCGATACTGACAAAACCACACTTGTGTCTTTTTCTGGGAAACCAAAAGCTCAAGGCTAAATCAACTAAGTTCTCGAGCTCAATGTGCTTTTCTTTCAAAATCAAACCCATGATAATGCACCTGCTCATAAAGCTGCTGTGATAAATCAGTTTCTCAAAACTACCATATAACAATATTCCTCTCCTGCACGCATGACCAGTACTTTCACCAAATCTCAATCTAATTGAGAAAAGCGTGAGATTTTAGATCGTACCATTCCTACCAGACCACGTCAGTCCTGTACCCTTGCTCAGTTAGAACAAGCTTTTAAGTCTAAAGTGGAATAACACCCTTCAACAGACAATAACTCGACTCCTTCAGTCCACACATGAACGATGTGAAGATGTGAACAACGCCAGATGGCATCACTGAAGCTGTTACTTTTCATTTAGACCCCTGGCAACTGCAAATTCAAGACTGAAGATTAAAAACATTCATAAGCTTTTTTTTAAAGATAGTTGAGGTTTTACGGTGCTTGCAACTGCTTAAGGTCATATGAGTGCCAAGGGGTGGATGTCTACAGAGTAGTCCTTATAGGGAATAAGGCTTACTCTGCTCACCTCTCTTGCTTCAACAGCACAAAGTCTGCTTCGACTATCAAGGCACACCAGAAATAGTGGGTTGCATTAGTGTGACAAACATACAAAAGAAGTGGAGGAAAAAGACGATACTAAGGATTAGGAAAGAAAAAGCAGCAGTTCTCTGTTGCAGTTCAGGCACAGTTATGATTATGACATTGATGAGTCATCCCATTTACAATTCTACTGTGCATAAGAACATGTTAATGTCTCCCCTTTTGGAATGGCGTAAAGACACTTCAGTCAGTGGCACCGCCCTGCGGGGTGATTAATAACTTTGCATTCAACATGTTTCCCTTACTGTAAAATGAATGCACTATCTTATTTGAAATTTTCAGACAGATTTGATAAGTATTGATCAAGAGATTTACCTTTAATATGAAGTGGGAAGTTAAAAATGGTAAAAATGATATATATATATCTGAGCCTATAGGTGGGTATCTAAAATGTAGCACAGAGAGTTGATGATAAAGTATTAATATTTCGGTTTTACTTGAAATTTTCTATTCATGTATATCTCCTACAAAAACATATATTTATAGACCTACAGACGGCATGCTAAGCTGTGTAACTGGCGTTACATAACATCATCAAGTCAAATTTTTTCGGATATAACTATGATGACTCTTTTTTTTAGAATTTGTACATGACATACAAAATTATTTTAACAGTTTTCCTATTGCTTTAATTTTCAAACATTTGCATTTGTGTCATCATAGTTATGTCCAAAAGAAATGGAAAACTTTCTGTTTTCATATATATCTTTATTTCTTTTATGAAAATTTGGGCAAACAACGATTCAGAAGATTCAGTTTGACTCACAATGCAAGTTAATGATAAAAAAATGCCCCTTTATTCTCATTCTACTTTGAATCTCTGCAAAATATCTAATATCTTTCGAACGTAACCATGATGACACCGAATGAAAAAAAATCCTGAAAAGTAATTTACGGAACATAAAATTATTTAAATAGTTTCCTCATTGCTTTAATTTTCGAACATAAGCATGAAGAATATATAAAATCACAGAAAAAAGAAATTCTGAATGGCTTTGTGTTCATATTTGTGTCATTATAGTTATGTCGAAAGAAATGAAAAACTTTCCATTTTCATATTTTAATTCACTTTTTCGAAATTTTGGCAAACAAAGATTCAGGAGATTCAGTTTGACTCATAGTGCATGCTAATGATGAGAAAATGCCACTCAATACATCGCACAACAATACACTTTGAATGGATTGACAGGAACAATGTACGTTCCTCCACCCCTATTACTTCTCTTTTTCTGATTCGTTCTTTCGAACATAACAAATGATGACAGAGCTCGAGGCGTCGCGGGATTTCCGTTTTCTGCAAAATTACGAACGGTCACAGCCTCAGAATCAGTCAGGGTCAGAGGGTAAACATTGAACGATATTATGCTCGTTCCGGGGCCCCAAAATGGCCTATAGAAACGTAGTCACGAGGAATCGAAGTTGCCTTGCGAAATGACTGCACGAGTTATGAGGCTCACAAAGAAAAAACAGCTACAGATATCTTTATTCCTGATATAGCACCACAAAAAATATAGATATAGTAGTAAAAGTGGAGAAGGACGAGTTTCTCAGCAATTATTTCATTTTTGAACTTGACAACAGAAAAAGTATGTACTCGACGCGTCACATTTTGTATTCTAAAAATACATAGATTTCTGAACTAAAAATATTTGTAAAATTTCTTTCTGATGGCCTGACTGCTATTTCTATTCTCCCATAGCTGAAACATAATATAAAGCACAACACATACAATTTTCAAAGCTGTAGCACCATTTTTCTTGGAATAGGAAATGATTTTTGTAAGGTATATGAAGAAAACCCCACCTATTGGCAAAGGCTCTTTTATATATATCAGGGATCACAGTTTTCCAGGGATCTGTTTTCGAGAACTTCCCAAATCCGCTGCATGGTCGTTCCGCCCTGGCCTTAAGTCGGGCCGCGGTTGGCCTTGAGTAGCCTTGAAACCCTTCCTTGATGTGTGTGTCATCTAGAAAAGGAATGGATTCTCTTAGAAAATTTGGTTTGCAAGTCCAGCAATACTTGCTTCCTTTTTTCCTTAAGTATATACTCTTTGCATACTTGAGTCCAAAAGAATAGGAGTGGCTCATTTTTCGAGTGTAAATGATGGTGACCGCATTTGTGCGAATACCCAAACATGGTTAAGTGTAGCAAGTTGAGGGAAACTTTTTATGAACTATGTCTATGATTTTAATGGTTGAGTTCAACATGTACATAGTTTTCAATATTATTTTAATCCCATGTTGGTTGTTGGAGTGTGCCACTCCTAAGTCCTTCTTTTCCTTCCCTCCTTCCCTCTGTTGTTGCTGTTTGTCTGACTTGCTCTTTTCTACACTAAATGGCTGAAATTGTGTCTATGTTCTTCTAATTACTCAAATGAAAAATGTAACTTACACTAAACTTTTGCCTCGTGAAAAATAAAGTGGCATTCTGTGTTCCCCAGTGTTTGTTCGGAAAGGCCAAGACAACAAAGCAGAGTTAGTATTGCTTGACCATGGCCTCTATGATCGGCTGAACGGGGAGCACCGGAGGGCTTTGTGTCAGCTCTATCAGGCAATCATCATGAAGGATGAATTGGCTATGGATTATAATTCTAACCTGTTGGGAGTGCAGGGTAAGGCATATTGCTGTGTAAAGACACCTGTGTTTCTTGGCTTAAATTTTTTTGTGTATCCTTCACAGCACAGCAGGGAATTTTCTCTTGGGGGTCATGGTAGTCGCTCCGACCTTCATTGTTGACACACTTGAGCTCTCCCATTTTTTGTTTCCCTATCACCAACTAGTTTCTCAACTTGCGAGGTTTACATCTATGTATAATTGGTCTATGCGCTGCGCACAGCAGCAGCAATATTCCACTATAACCGACTCGCGTGTTTGTCTGATTGCACTATAGCAGTATTTTATTTACAAAGATAAAAAGGGAAAAAAAGTGTTTTTAGAATAGTGTCTTTATGACAGACTTCTCGTTATTTCGGGATTCGTTTTAAGTGGACTCCACTGTTTTAAAACCCCCCAAACAAAACAGCTCTATAAAAATTTATCTGCTGTGGTAGTATGAACAACAAAAGGAAAATGTGGAAATACCCATTAGTGCTTGTATTTGCTTAGGTTAAAGGATGCAGTATTTTTCCCCTTTCCTGCAACCAGTAATAAATATGTCTGACTTTTTAAAATGATGCATTGTGATCCCTTCTATCATAACCTAATGTGTCCAATGCAATTTTTTAAACTTCAATTAGACATAGAAGGTGTTGAGCCAAAAAACAAAATTTTAATAAAAGTTGCCAGAACAGTGGAAAAGTGTCAGTTTCTTTTACTTTCATTATTTTGATGAGCGCCTGATTTCGCCACACTGCCTCACATATAATATTACACTGTCAGACAAGAAACAGAAAAAGTTCTAGTAAAAACTGTTTTACCAGTTTATTACAGACGTCGTCAAACTGCTATCTTGACAATTATAAGTACATTCCTACCCTTAAAATGTATCCAAATGACGACATGTTCATGTAAATGCCTTGAAGTGTTACTAAAAATATAACTATTTTTAATTGTGCATGTTGTAATAGTTTGAAAAATTACTGTCTCATTTTACCTTCCTTATATACAAAGTGGACTCTCATTTTTTGTCACATATATTCATCGCGCACACACACACACACACTCACACACACACACACACACACACACACACACACACACACACACACACACACACATACACACACGTGCACACATAAAACATTTAGGATCATTTAGGATAAGAATTTTTGTAACAGTTTAATTAGAAGCCCAATGTAGTTCTGAAAGGTTACTCTTTTGCTTTTAATAGACTGAAAAGCGCACATATTTTTGTAGAATTACTCTTTTTTTTGTTATCTATATCCCATAGCCTGGTTGATGATAGGGGCCCTAGTATAGATTTTGCAACCAGCTCCCTCCCCAGTCCTCATGGTTTCCAGTCTTTCTGCAATGTCTCTCAGCTCAAGTCCAGTCCACTCTCTAATGTTATCCTCCCATCTCTTTTTCTCTCTGCACCTCCATCTTGCTCCTTATACTGTGACTAGCATAGATGTCTTTGCCAGTCCTGATGTCGGTGCGATGTGCCCATATCATTTCAGTTTACACCCTTTTCTGGAAGTTTAGAGGTCTTCAGACAGCCTGATGGCATTTTGGACTCTGGTTTTAACTTTTTCTTTAGAGATGACACCTCTGCCTGGAATTTTACAAGAACACCTCAATTTTATATATTGACAGGACCAGAGAACACAACTGTCTGACCTTAGACCTTGGTGATGATAGTATAAGTGTGGTATATCTGTATCCAAGTGGCATGGGATCTGTCTGTGTCCAAATTATATATTTTGAAGATGGTCTGTTACCAAATTGAGCATTCATAAATTTTCTTGGTTGTACGTATTATCTGAAATTATCCATCAAAAAATGTTTTGTACCACATCAACATGAAGAGTAAAACCTTAATTGCCTTTGATTTGAGAATATTTTTCAGCTGTAAATATTCACATGAAATGGACTTGAAATTATGAAAAAAAACAACCCTAAACATGAGTATCATAATGGAAAAAAGAAAGGTATTCTTTTGGACATCTTAGAGTAAGCTATTCTTTCTTCTCTTAAGGTTGTATGAGAATACATCTTTTATTACACTATACCAATTTTCTTTTCTCCACTCCAGATTCCCTCATTTTTGCCATTATGATCATGCAGCGTCCTGTGAGGATGAAATCACGACGTTTGTTTGATATCAAGCCCCCTACCCGTGAGGAGTGGGTGCTCATGAGCAAAGAGGACAAAGCCATGTGGAAAGAAAAGTTTCAAGAAATTCATGACAGGGTTCTTACAATCATGAAGGAAATGCCTTCACCTCTCTTCTGGATTTTTCGGTACATTCATGCTGAACATAGTTCTGTACTGCAGCACTTCTCCAAGGGTAACAAACAAGAGTAAAAGTTGAAGCTTGACATCACCATACTGTGGACAAGATTTTATTTCTTAAAATTTCACGTGAATGGGGTCCCTTATTATGTCTCTTGGCAAATGAGAAAGGCCTATGGAAGAGAGATTTTTAGTGGAAAAAAAGTGCTCATGTGTTGCCATGGCATTTGTTTTTTTCTTAAGTTTGCTGATTGCCTTTGTCGGGTTTTTTTTTATCAACATTTGCTTGTTGTCTGTTCTCTATGAGTTTTGTGCCTGTGTCTTCTTCTTTTGGCTTTGGAAAGTATTTTTCTTTGAAATGGATCACTTTCACTTTCAGCTTGCATTGTTCGTTAAAACAGTGGGCTGCACTTCTGCAGATTTAATCGCTTTTCATTGACTATTTCTATTGTTCTTTCACATGAACTTGCTCATGTTTGCTTGTGTCACAGCACTTCTTTAATATAGGTATATCTGTCTTGGTACAGATTTATGCAACCAACTTGTTTCGCGTGCTCAAGCGCTGTAAAACTCTTACTAAACTAAGCTAAACAGGTATACTGTCTGTAGCAGCCCCCTGTAAAAGTACATGATGTGACTCCTGGTTATTTACAGTGGGGTCCTAAAGAAACTTGAAAATGTGTTCACCCAATCATGGAGTATACCAATTTAAAACTAAGTAAATTCTGCGTTATCTGATCATCTATGGTAATAGTCGCCCCAGATGTGGTCACTCGAAACTGACCTTAAAATATCATGCTTGGCAAATTTCTGTGAAATCAGAGAAACGTAAAAGTGTATTTGTGTTTGTATTGAAGTGTATTAATTAACATTGATGGAATAGACATGTATTGCTTATAAAATGAACAGAGAATTTTTTTTTCTTCAATAAAATATATTTTATTAAAACAGTTTGAAACAGAATTGGAAAACAGTAGAGCTGTACCCCGGTAGCAATCTTGCTCTTGCTCGCAAGCCCCTAGTTCAAGTCACAAGCCTCAAATCACTAGGTCAAATCATCAAATCAAATCACCAGCATGATAAGTTGAGTCTAGCCAAAACTGTAACCTCCTTGGTCTAGTCTAAACTTCAAGTCCACACCAATTAGCAATCCGCGAAGCCACTCGTGTCAGACCCCGTCATCATCCCCACCCTGCTTGCAATCCATGAAGCCACTTCCGTCAGAAAATGAGAGAGGGGGAGAGTGAGACATCCCGCCCACAGTGTCACTGCGCGGCGTAACGCTGTAGTCTGCTCGATTAATTGAAGGCTTTCAAGCAGCGGACAGCCGTCAAGTCTCAAATCCCATCCGCAGCACACAAGTCCCATGATTCTCATAGTACTGTTTTGTGCCAGTGAATTGTCCCAGGACCAGCTCGAAACCTGACGACAAGTCACTTTGCTGTCTTGCTGTAGCAGCGAACGGCAGGCAGCAGGACCGCTCGCTATATGAACTTTGAACCGTGGAGGAAGGAAGATGCTGTGTTTGTTTTGGTGCAAGATGTAGAGAGCTGAAGTTATTTCTAACTTCCCGCCGTTGATCAGCTAAGCAAGTGGATAAGTGAGAGGGAGCGTAGTAGCAGAGACCTAGGTTTCTGGTAGTAATGAGAATAAGTAGACTTAGATTACCCTAGAATGGAAAACTCTAGGGGTCATTGTTATTGGCTTTTGTATCGTAATTATGTAACCTATTTTGTAGATGTGTCACGCTCACAGTGACATAATACAGAACATTTAGGAGACGGGCTAGGCCTACTTCAACCTAGTGTCAGGGCCAACCTGTGCTGAGAGGGAACAACGCCCCAGCAGAAAGACGGAGGTTTTCAGTAAAAATTTCTCCCCATACGGGAATCGAACTGATGTCTTTTGCGTGCGACGATGAAGCGCTTGGCTCGTGCACATTAAAAATAAACCGGCCTTTGCATCGTGAGAATAGCCGATCCAATATTAATTTTTAAGTGCATTGAATAGAGCTTTTTATTTTTTATAACCCGACTGGGAAAAAACCAAAACAATCTTTCACTTTTGGTGCAAGCCTCTCAACGCAAATAACCAGAGAATCTTCTGTAATGTGTACTGAGCCCACAGCCAGGAAGGTTCGCGACGTCACGACACTGTACTGTTCTAATTTCGATTTTATTTTGTTGTGAAACCTTTATTTTTCACGTCTTTACACTCTGTGTGGCCACAAATGATATTCTCGATGCTTAAAACAGAGCTAAAAAAATTCTGGTGCTTTAGATTAAGTTACCTCTATCAACATAATGCTATACGTCGTCACAGAGAGTTGAAATCTTGAAAATTAATGGCAACTTTTGCCTTCTTTTGTGGCAAGTTTTGGACCAAAAAATGGTAACAAACACAGATGCTAGATATAGCACGCGATACTTTGACTTACCATTGCATGTGGTCATTGGTATTTTGTTATGGAGATATTGATTTTGTGTAGAGCACGAACCCTTTGGGCATGGATTTGGTTAAATTTTGGACAAAATTATATGTCATTTTATCCCAAATGTCACAGGGAGTTGTAAACAAAGCGTCTGAATTGGGAGCAAAGTCGTGTTTCTTCAGCTGTAGTTTCATGGAGCTCAACATATCTGTAGGATTCATATCTGGGCTGTTTACTGATGACCACTCTGTTGTTGGAATGATTTGCTTTTCCAAGAATTGTCTGTAGGCTTTGGCCCTTTGAGAAGGTGCTTTATCATGCATAAAGATGCCTACTTGATTGTAAACAATGAGCACATTTAACATCAAGTTCACATTTTGTGCGGAACCTGTGACTGCTCTGTTTTTCAATTTGTCTGGAAATATTGTAATAAAATGTTGTTCTTTTCAGAGACAATAATATTTTCCTTGCATTTGATATGCAATACTCCATTCCACCAATGTTGACACTCCAATGCAAGCGAAAGCACAATTTACATTTCTTTGATTTCACATAATTTTGCCAAGCATGAATTTGAAAGGTCAATTTTGAATTACCCTATCTCAGGTGACTCTACTTACTTATGGTACAGAATTGATTTTTAAAATTATTTGGTGTCAGAGTTGAACAGATAGAGTAGTGTTGAGGAAAATGTCAACTTTTTAATGTTTTAGATGTATGCTAAGAATAGATGAGGGAGTCCAGTGATGCTCCTGCAGTCAGAAAAATCTGCGAATAAGTGGCACAGTTGTTAAAGCCCCAGGATTTAAAGCTGAGAAAAAAAGTTACACCTTATATCCCAAACTTTAACGAATTTCCTTTGTTCTTCAGGTTTAAAAAATCCATCATGTAAAATGCATCCTGTGTTTGTGGATTAATGGTTAGGCTGTTCATTGTTGCATGCAAAAGACATGAGTTCTATTCTCATGTTTTGGGGAAATCTGCTTCATAGAATTTTTTCATCTTTCCAGATGCTGGATCCCACTTTACCGAGTTGGCCCTGAGAGGCAGGCTTGAAGCAGCAGGTCTCCAAAATAGTCTAAATTATGTCAATAGGCGCTTGAATACTCGCAATGTAATTATCTTCCTCATCCAGGTATTACTGCCAGTGAAGAAAACATTGATTGTGTTAAGGTCTGTTTCATACATTGTGCTGCCTCATCTCCTTGTGGTCTCAATCTATTGTTTGTTGTCTGTGCTTCCTCTCTGCAGACTACGAGTTATTTTGTGAAATTCTGGTGCAACGGCCATGGAAACGGAAGACTTTGTATCTCTCTACGTCTATGACCTCTGATGACCTGCAGCACATGCGCACAATGGCACAGCACCACTTTGATCAGATAATGGTGGTGCTAAAAGAAATGCCTCGCAACCTGTTGCTAGTTATCAGGTCGGTGCTACAATCTTTATTCTGTTCTTCTTTTATTGAGCGCCCCATGAATCACCTTGTTGTTAAAAAAGAAAATCTTTTGAAAGATTAGTTTGGATCATTGTTTGGTGCACCGTTTGCTTGTGTCTCTAGGTTTTGGTGCAAATGGCTTTGTTTCGAATTTGCATTTGGGAATTCTTTGAACTTTGGTTCTTTGGAGAGTTTTCAAATTCTCCATCCTCTTGGCTGACTCATTCCCATGAAAGATTGATGCTAAAATCAGAGTTCTTGTTGCTTAAATGTTAAAAGGAACATTTAACTTGTACAATTACCAAGTTCAATAATATTTTGTTATTTCCTCTTTTCTGCTTTGTTGCTGTCATGCTTGGAGCTGCAGCTTCTGGTTAGTATAAATCTTTGTTAACTTGGAGGAGTGCTTTTACTTTATTAGTTTGCTGTATCGGCTTTTAGGAACTGTCTGCTTTGTTGTAATTTGGTGCTATTTTTTTACCATCTTTTTTTCTTTTAAATTTTATCTAATGTTGCCAAAGGTAAAATTGTCTTTGGTAAAGATGAGATTGATTTTCCTTGTTTAATGCATTCTAAAAGCTAAAGTAATATATTAACATTGTGCTGATTGGTTATACCCATTCAATGGTTTTATTTTTAAGAACAATGTTATTAAGATTGGGTTTCTATAAAAACTAATGGCAATAAAACTTTCATTGTTTTAGATTTTTAGAGAATTGATACATAAAGCATTAATGTTCTTTTACCCAAAAGACTATAGAAGCTTGATAATTGAGAATAAGAATGATTTACCCTTCTTTTTGCTATAGGAACTTGAACACTATCAGGGCTATCATCCGAGACCATGGCAACACAGTAGACAGATATGGCATAATGGCAAGAAGGTATGAAGAGGTTGGGTTTTTTTCTGGGTAAACTTATTTTGAAAAAAAAAAATTGATATAGGTGTTTTTATGCTCCAATTGACACAGTTTAGATCATTCAGGGAGCGGGCTTCTGACTTTACTTGTCAGGGCCAATTTGAACTGAGAAGGATACAACATCTCAGCAGAAAGACCAGGATGCTCAATAAAAATCCTCCTCTAAATGGAATTGAAATCGTGTCTCCTACGTGCAACAGTGAAGTGCTTAACTGTTACATCACGGGCACCAGTAACTTGTTACACATTTCTCCTGTGTGTAGTGCAAGTTGCCTTTATCTTCTCATAAAACGGGCTAAGAGGGGGCAATTTCTTATCGGTACTTGTTGTTGACCTTCTTCTAGTTAGGTTGAAGGGTGACCCCAGTAGGTCCAACTTCTTTTCTTCCCTTTCTTTTTTTATCCATCTTTGGTTTTCTATGCATAAATCTTTCCCTACCGGGCCAAAATCCACCACTGGCCCAGAGCTTTTCCTTGACCTGTTTGTCTCAAGTAATGCAAAGAAATGTTGAAAGTTATGTATGTGTACCTTATTTATAGAAGTGAAAGTATGAGACATTTACTGAAGTCGGAGGAGCGCTTTCCTTCTCATTTTTACGTTTCACAAAGGGGACAAAAAAAGCGCTGAAATAACTAACAATCATCTCTCAGTGATATATTTTCTTTCGTATCTGCTAAAAGTAGGTACCGCAAACTGGCCGTGTGCCCCCGTGGCGCACAGTCACGGAGACCAAAACCCATATTTTTACCCTCCTAGAACACCGTGTGATCATGCATACACACAGACTCTTGATATATCAGAAGAAAGAGGAGCTTTTCCTCTTTTTAGTGGTATTATTTATTTGAATCAACGATTCTTTTAAAAGCAAAATCTTGCGGGATAAAAGACAACACTATCAAGGTTTTCACTGTCGCGGCAGCGCGTTTCATGTTTTGATTTTTTGAGTGACCTCAGTTGAACAGGAACGGGGAGCGTATGGTATTAAATACTGCAATCTGATTCGTCGGTATTTCCAGATAAGAAGACGCTCTTTCGGGTGATATATTTCTAAAGACTGTCCTTAAAGAATTAATAGAAGAGATTTGCGTGTGAAAACTTTCGGTGCTGTTTTTTTATGGAACCAGTGATCGGACTGATTACGGAAATGTATCGGCAGAAAAAGCCCATTCATTCCTCTTCAAGAATAACACAGCCATTATACGCAAATAAACACCGGACGCTCCCCGTCGGCTCGCAAGCAGGGCACCATCGCCCCGGTTTCGTATAAAATTCTCTCTCCTTCTCTTCAGCGCGGCCCGGCGCGCAGCCGAAAAGCCAGTGGCCGCGAGTCGCGAGTGGTGATTTTAACATCCCCTTGTATTTCTTGCCGTTTTGGTCAAAAAGCCATGTAACGACAATAAATTTCCATCTTCTGGTTATTTGATAGCCCTGAAAAAAAATTGAGCTTGTTCTCTATGTGCATAGGTGTGTGTCTACAAGTTTGTGTGAATGTCCATTCAAATTTAAGAATGTTGTGACATCTCAAAGTGTAGACATTTCGCAATTAAAAAACTAACATTTTTCTGCAACTTCAGTTGTTCATAACTTTGTTAAAAATGAAGCTATATGTATAAATTTGGTATCAAAATGCTCAGAATGATAAATTCTATAAGGTAGTGCAGTTAACTATGAAATCAGAGGACTTTGAAATTTCAGTTTGTGGTACCTACTAAGAGGAAGTCTATTCTATTATTTTGAAAACATGGATCGGCCGAGAATTTCGGGTCTTTTCATTACTGAATTGGAATAGATAGCAAGCCACCTGAGCCATATTTTGCGGCTCTCGGTCCAGCGAGGCTACGTCCGCCAGCCGCATCGCGGTAGGAAAAGTGTTAAATGACTGTTACTGGTTTTATAGGCTTCTGTTTACTCAGAAGTTGTTTGCTTTGGAACAAGTGGACAATGATTATTAAAGCTTGTGACTTCATGCGGAAGTAGGAGCTGCCAAAACGTGGGTGGCAGATGGATGATCTGGTATGGTTTGCTCCTTCGTTCCTATCGAACAGCTGTTGTCCTTATTTGTGTTTGTTATTGTAACTCTCCTGTAACACCTTTAATCTTCAGCACTCATATGACGTAATTGTGTTTCAAGGCCGTAAAACTTACTAAAACAAAAAACAAACTGTTAGCGTCACGATTCTGTCTTGTCAACATGTCAACATGTTACATTTTCACTTGCCTTGATACTTAAAGGTTTGAACAGCCATTATTTAATTGACATGGAAGTGGCTCAACCTTGGTAATTTAATTGTATACAGTCAAACCTTGTTGCAACGCTGCCTTGTTCTGTCAGGCCAATGGGTGTCATCTTGACTTGTCATCCAGGTTTTGAAGGTTTGAAACCAAATGGGACCTGGGTTTTTCTTTTTCTTCTTGGAATAGTTTATCTGATTTGTGTCCAGTCTGAGAACCAAAAACACTGTCTTCTAAATCACCACTTGCATGTGGAGAAGGACGTGCTGATGGACTTTGATCTTATTCTTTTGTAAGATCTGTGTTTGAAATGTTTTTTTGGAGACTAGCTGGAAGTCAGATAAATTTATATGTAAAAATGTATTCTTTCAGGGGGATTTAAAATTGTCTTTTTCACAAGAAAAGTTCTGCAGTCGGGAGGGCCGTAACACCCTCTACTATAAAAAAAAAACGAAAAAAGTTTATTGGCAAAGGTAACAAAGTATCTTACATTTGATCTCCCATTCATTTTCCCCTCTTTTGGTACCTGGGTAATTGTATTGGTTTAGGCCAAGCATGGACAAGTGGGTCCAAGTCGCAGGCCAGATTAAGCTATTCTAAATATCCCGCAGGCCTAAGCAGGAGAATTCTGGGTGAAGCCAGTTTAAATATCCAGACTCTCAAGAGAGACTGAATTTGACACTATAGAATATTTCACCCTAGGGCATTTAATGCGATAAAATACTAGATCTATTGATTCCTGCTGAGCCATAACTCTTAATTTTGATTTTTCAAGACAGACAGTTTTGTTCTTATTAATTATCAGCCCACTTTGGACCGTATTCATTGCTTGGCTGACATGCAGGCGAGACTGAAATTGCTTGTAGACCAGATCTGGCTTTGGGGCCACAGTTTGCCCATGCCTGGTTTAGGTAATTCCAACACTGTGTGAGAGTGTCCATCTCTGTGAAGACTGAGCTAAGAGGATGGAAAGCTTTGATTATTTTTTGCTTTTATTAGAACCAATGTTTATAATAATTGTAATAGATTGCATTTATGGAGCACTGTATCCTATA
This sequence comes from Aplysia californica, assembly GCF_000002075.1. NCBI lineage: Eukaryota > Metazoa > Mollusca > Gastropoda > Aplysiida > Aplysiidae > Aplysia > Aplysia californica. The sequence goes on from NW_004797556.1 coordinate 214,368, forward strand.
CAAGTATAAGCTCTTGAACACTTTACATTGATGACATGATTATACTGAGAGTAAAAACACACACACACACATGAACAAAAACATTTCATTTAAAAAAGAAAACCATTTCCACATAAATAAAGAACTTTGTCAGCCATTCAGTAATTTTGTAATGTCATTTGCATGGTAGATTTTTCCCATTCAACAAGGTTTAAGCTGTTACTGTTTTCTCAGTGCAATTCGAGGCTCCCATCGGGACAGTGCTTCCAGCGGCACCTTTCTGACAGTGCTACAGGGTTGGTGGCACCGCTGCCTCTACGACTATCGTGTGTGGAGGGAGAACGTCACCCACAAGCTGCTTATGTTTCTAACCCTCAACTACTTGCGCTTTCTGCAACTGGTGGGCAAAGCGCCCTCCCTGGAAGAGTTACAGGCTTTCACCAATGCAGAGAAGAAAAGGTGTGAGAGTTTCATAGATATTAGAAAAAGTCTTATACTGAAAACTTATCGGTGTGGGTGTGTGGTGTGTGTGTGTGTATGTGTGTGTGTGTATGAGCCTGACGTGAGAAAAATAAGTAACTCCATCTGACTTTACTTTATAAGTCTGATGTGTGTCTGTGTGCGTGCATGTGTGTGTGATAATCGGCAAGATAATTTTTTCAACCACTTCTACTATAAAATTGCAAGATGTTTACTGACATGTATTTTTTACAGTTGGTCACCATTGCATCAATACAAACATACTAGGCCCTTTTCACCCCCCACCCCACAGGGCAATCAACAAGGATCATAAAAATGTATTACTTAGTGTGTATTTTGTCTGCCTTCACATATTCTGACCGTGCATATTGACAAGAGTAAAGAAGCTGATGTGTAAGAGTAAGAGCAGGCTGGAGAGAGGAACATGGTCAGAAATGGGAGTAAAAAAAGGGGGGTGGGGGTAGTTTAACTCATTCGCTACGTATTATTTTCGGCTTGTGGACGAATTTTTTTCGGGAGGGCGAAATGAGATGATGACTAGTATGCAGTTCACAGGTCTTGGGGGCCATAAATTCATATAAATATCAACATATTATATACCAACATTTTCAGTATGGTTTGTAGAATACATCTGTATTGTTTATTTGAGTATTTTTCAACTTTGGTTCCTGTAAGAGGCGATTATGCAACACAATTGTGATTGGCTGCGGATAAAATTTGAAAACAAAAAATTTATAATCTCAGATGAAACTCAAAAAATATGTTTGCACCTAGTCAAATTATACATCAAAATAACCATAACTGTATATAGAACAGGAAAATATTGGAAAATGAGCGGTTATTTACTTACATTCCATAATATTTGTACATTTGGATCATAACCTCCGATATCGAAAAAAAACCTATACATGTCTTGGGTGGTACTTTTTGAGTAAATTCACCAAAAAGTAGTGATTTTGGGTAGAAAAAAAATATTTTGACCTTTTAGATCTAGCACTCAAAAATATTGATTTCTCAATTACAGTGCACTGGCAATTTGAGTCCAGTAGTATCAATATGTGAGGCAGCGTGGTGGAATCAGGCTCTCGTCAATTTTGGGTCATGTAGAGTCATTTGTATCGTCTTAAAGCTTGTTCACTTGTCTTTATTTGGATAAAAAAAATATCCATTTATCTGGAATACAAGTCAAGATATTTGCAAAAGAAGGAGGTAGGGTCAACTGTTTTCAGAGGTAAAATTAGTGAGAAAATGGCCGCCAAAGATTAGTTATTTCCTTTGCTTAAGAGTCCGTGGTAACTGAAAATTGACATGTTTTTGTGCCTTTAATCAACATTTTTCAGAAAATCTGCACAGAAATGAGTTCTTTAACTCATTCGCTACGCCGAGCCGTGGGGGGGCGGCGTGGCTAAAGTGCCGCCAGTACGCTATGCCGCCCCCGGCGGCTCGAGAACCGACGGTCAATTTTAGCTTGGTTTCTATTCCAATCCAGATATCCATGTTAAAATAAAGGTCACAATATAAAGTTGACTTCCGGGTCAAGCGTTTCCACCGAAAATCGGAAGTTTTGATTCAGTTTTGAAACACGATTTCGAAGTTTATGCGACATTGTTTTATCGCGAAGCCCAAATTATAGCCCAGACACCAGTCTTAGTACTTTTACACAACAAAATGTATCATTATTTTGCTCACTAAAGAAGTGTAGGACTCTTCTTTATAATATTGTTAAGAAACAGTGGTACTCCTGTAGGCCATACAATTGAGGTCCCGTTTGACTACATCACACTAATCTAGATCTAGGCCTAAATCTAAGTGCCCCTGTAGTACATTAATTTTTACGGTACGTGTTTCGTATTTAGATCTAAACTGAATTAAGATTTACGACTAGATATAGATCTATATCTAGATCTAGAGATAGATTGTGTTGTCTATCTAGAATCTAAAATCTAGAGATCTCTAGATCTAGATCTACTAGATCTAGTTTCTAGATCTATATCTAGACCTAGAATCTAGATCTAGATCTAGACCTAGATCTAAAAATCTAGATTCACTCCCACAATGGCAGTCATGTAAACAAATGGGACCGCAATTGTACAGGAGTGCCGAAACCGTGCACCAAAAAAGAAGCCATTTGAAGCTAGTAGACTCCAGGCCTACAGAAGCAAGTAGGCCTACTGTTGATAATTATGATAGTAGACCTGTGAATCAAGTTGCATGATAAGGCCTAGTGTGTCTCTGCCAATTCACAGGCGAGTAGTCAAGAGTCGCTCTTCGGTCATTCGCCCACCAGGCCACCACTAGATTTAGATCATCTACTTTCCTAACTGCACACTCTTGGCTGGGTGCACAACAAAATCTAGATCTAGATTCTAGATCTTGGTACGTTTATTAATTAAATACTCTCTCTCTGGGCTAATATAAATAAATTATAGTAGCATTAGATCGACACACCGCCCGAGATGATCAGTAGCCTTGCCTTGTAACCAATGTAAACTACCGCTGGCTCAGCGAGCCAATCACAATCCAACATTTTTTGGGTCCACCTAGACACCATGACTACGTAGAGCCCAATTGGGGAGTACCTAGACACTTCCAATAAAAAATCATTTCCTTTGTTTTTGAGGGGTTCCCTTTTAGAAAATTTGAATTGCACCATTTAAAAAACATACATATTTCTTTGGAATACTCTATTGCATCAATATTTATTAATCCAATGATAACAGAGTCATCTGCAAACTTAATTAAGTGTGCTGTTTTATATTTACTTCTATGATCGTTGGTATATATATTGTACTCGAAACTGGTGACAAAACACACCCTGAGGACCGCCGATTTGATCGGGTGGGGTTATGGTAGATTGCCGTATCACGGTAAACCATTAACTATATCAGCACCTGTATTTCTATGCTACATTATGTATACGTCATTCCATTACTTTTACATTATTGAAAACTTACACGCTGGTCTCTTATTTCATTATTCACTAGAGTGGACTTAAAATGACAAATTAATATTTGTGTTTTTTGTTTTTGTTTCAGATTTGACAGCTTGTAGCAAGAGAGAACCATTAGGAATAGCAAAATTTTTCCCCTTTGCGGCATCAGGGGTGGGTGGCTAATGTGAGGTGGTGTGGTGCCTGAAGGCATCGCAGGGAAGGTGTGTGTTGTTGTTTATGTCAGACTTTATGGATAAAAGTGAAATTTGTGTGTCTACAACTTTCTACAATTTAAAAAGATCAGTGGGAGGGGGCTATTTTTGTTTGTAAAAAAAAATTGAAACTTGTAACGTGAAATATGTTTCAACACTCGTTGAAGTGAAATGAACATGTTCATTTTTTGTGCGGCGTGTGGCCACTAGCGAGGACTCGAGCAAGCCAAGCTGGTGGTGACAGCTGACTCCCGCCGGCTTCCTTTGAAGTTTTCATTAGAGAGGGAACAAAATTGGGGTAGCAAAGTTTCCTTCAACATTTTTATCTTGAAAAAATATTGTGATATTCCGAATCAGCGTATCAAAATAGAGAAAGTCTACACCTAAAGGACCGGTTTTAAAGCTTAGTTCAAAAGATTTATACAAATACCGTGCAGTTTACATGTCAACGCAAAGAGTCGCCCAACTATTAATTTGGGGCTATCTATCCCAGTTTTCCATTGATTGTTGTATTAGCAAGTTAGTAAGCACAGATCTATCAGAATGGACGATTATAGAAAACTATTCGAGTATAGACAGTATTCGAGTTTGATTCTCTTCTTGTTCAGTTCAGAACATATAAAATGGTATCGAACATCAATGTGTTTTGATCTTCAATGGTTCACAGGGTTGTTGGCAAGGGTAGTTGTGCCCTGGTTGTCCTCAAAGACCACAGGCAAATTATCTTCAAGACTTATTCCTATATCATTTAGGAACTGACTGACTGAGATACAGAACCTCCTTCACTGCAACTGTGAGAGCTATATTTAGCCTCGCAGGTTGACAGAGCCTGTTGACTGACTGTTTCTTTGATTTCCATGAAATCAGAGTACCTTCATGTGTCAAACTAAAACTGTAACCTGATGTGCTGCCTCTATCTTCAGCACTGGATGCCCAGTCGGAGTCACTGTACCCAATGAGCCTCAGAGTTTCAAGATAATCTAGTCCTTCTCTTTGGCTATATCCCTTTGCCAAGGAGACCTACAAACAGGAGACGCACAGCCAATTTTCAGCCTTTCCTAGGAGAGGCCATTAGATTTACCAACATTCATAGCTTTCTTCATCACAAATCTTTTCAAATATGTTAGCTTATCCTCAAATAGTATTCTAGAGTGTATATTTTTGAAGTTTTAAGTGTTACAGTTCTTAATGCTTAATTGTTTCAGTCTAATTTTAGCAAAAATCTCTATCTAGGTTCATTAAGCAATCAAAAGTATGACTTGCTCTTCTTATCATGAAATGTTTGTAGTCTTAATTAGCTTTCATTTTTTAACATTAATGATTAAATTATGTAAAATATAAAAGCTAGAAAGAGAGAGAAGGGGAGGGAGAAAGAGGAGTGGTGAAATTGGTGAACAGCATTAACAAAACAACCAAAAAGGTAAATTTGAAGCTAAACAAGAAAAAAATATCATTTTTGCTTGTTAAATTGAATATTATTCTTTTAACTTGTGGTCTAGAGATACTAGAAGGATATACTTGATTGTTAATTGCAGAACTATTTTGCACTATGTGTATTCCACCAGCCGAGAGTTGAACTCAGATCGCCAGAGTAATTTCCAATTATACTACTGCCGGGGTGTTTTTTTGTGCTTTTTAATTATTATCTTGATCTTTTACTTACACTGTAGACTCTAGATGAGAGCCCAAGGTGGGCCTACCGGGCATCAAACAGCAGCTGCATCAGGCGCGCTTCTTCAGAGACGTCTGTAGGAGGACAGAATCCTTGTCCTGGTCCCACACAACAGTTACATCATGTGCACTTTCTTGAGGGACGTCTGTACTTCTGTAGGAGGGCAGAATCCTTGTCCTGGTCCAGTTCCAGTTTCTGAAGGCCATGAAGAAGTACATTTGAAAGGTGTTTGTACAGTTTTGAGCACCCAATGTTAATCAGTCTCTTCCTGCAGCATGCAAAATGACACGCTGTCTTCATTAAATTGGGTCCAAGGCAGGCTAGCTTATACGTGCTGACATGTGGAATAACCAGCTGTCCCCTGGAAACAGTTCCAAGAAAGTCAATAGCTTCACCTTTCAAAACCTCATCTTCCTCAGCAAAATGGATCTTGTCATGCTCAGCACATTTCTTTTCAAACCAAGCAGCTACGTATGCAGCACTGCAAACCAAGCAGCTACGTATGCAGCTCTGCTTTGTCAATTTTCAGTCAGCATCACTTCCGCTTCGCAGATCTCCATCACCACTGCATCCTCCGGGTTAATGTCAACACCTAGACAAGAATGTTGCTGTGGGGTAGGATCCACATCAAGGTCTTGAAGGTTGGAGGCAGCATATTTGGCCAGAGGTTTTTTGTTTGCAGCAAACACGACACCAGTTGTCATAAAGGCATTGGCTTCAGACAACTTGGTATACACCGAACTCCCCCTCAAGCCTGTCGCTCTGCAGCTCACGCCGTACAACATAATCAAAGGTTGGGTTTGATGGCAACAGGTAGTCGCAGATGGCCTGGAGACCCGACAGGGTTTGAACTAAGGCCTTTTTTGTGTCTCTTGTTTGCCCCTGGCCAGAAGCTGCATTGGTGAACACCTCCAGAAAGTGGCTCAACAAGGGCGTGCCTTTCACTTGAACTGCACGTGAGGGTCGTTGAACCGCTCTTCCTGTTCTTTTCGTGATACGTTCACCATGTTCCAAAAGTTCAGAACTGTCTCAATAAAGTCAGCTGTTCCATCACTTCCTTTCAGTCGTAATGCAGCATCCTTTTCATTGAAGACATTGAGTAGGCCTACATGATGCACATTTTGGAGCTGAAGTCGTGATGGATATACTGCAGCACGGATCAACGGGGTCGCTTTCAGGATGTGATCTTTTTCCTCCTCATAGAGATGAATCACATCCTCAAAGGAAGCTGTGTGGTCGTTGAGTGCGAGTGTTTCTCAGTGATCCAATTATTCTGTATGCTTTTTAAGATATGGACAGTGTCATAGAGAAGAAACCACACACGATCAGAGTTCAGTGGATGTTCAGCTTTGCCTGTTGACTGATCGAAACTGGCAAACAATGTGCAAAACTGTTGATTGACTTTATGATTGTCAGTTATTGTACCAATAACTCTGCCGCCTGCTTTCTCAACCTGTATTGCTGCCTCCCTAACCACAGAAAACTGATGTTAGCATCCAATCTGTGAACTGGTGTGACTGAAATCATAACACTAGGTCCCTTGTGCAGTGCTTCCATCATAATACTAAGCATCGAAGTCACTCTACAATCCGCTTTGTTTTTTGCCTTTCCACTGATGACGCCACCAGAGAAAGAGACTTTAGGCCTGATTTTGACTTGGTCCACCTGGAGAAACACATTTTTCTGCTGTTCTACCTCTAAATTTCTGAAAGTTTTTTCCAAAACAGATGCAATGTCCGCAGATGAGATAACAGACTGGAGTTTCCATTTGCTGGCAGAATCAAGTACTCTCTAAGCTGCTCATACTTACAATGCGGGAATGATTCAAGAGCAAAACAATAGTCCTGAAGAGAATATTCTTTCTTGATGAAAAGCTGAAGCAGATGAGTGAGAAATACAAGTTTTTTCCTTTTGTCGCTGTCCGTACAACAGTCCGAGTCTAGCTTTTCATGCACACCCAGAATGCTCACAATTTTCTCAACTAAAGAATCAAAATGGGGTTCAAAGTTCACAGCTCTTCGCACAGCATCAAAAAACATCTGATGTGATTTAAATCCATTGTTAGGGTGAAGATAGTTTCCCAGTGGTACCCTGATTCCACTCTTGAAGGCCTTGAAACTTAGTGGTGAGGTGAGAGTAACTTTGTTTTCAACCACAACAGGAAGTACAGAATCACTGTAATCGTCTGTCGTAAAAACCCACACCAGACGATCATCAGTTCTCGAGATAATGAAGTTCTTGTACAATTTCTTCAATTCCTTCTCTGATTGAAAGGCGGCAAATGTTGAGACTTCGTCCTTCGCCTTCAGGGACTCGAGCTGCCTAGCTTCAATGTTTGATACATCTGTGCGACGTCAAGACTTTGGTGTTGGCAAACAAGACCTGGGCACATCAAAGATAGAAGAAGGAACTGCAGGTCGTGTGCCACCAGGTACTTTCACAAGAGGATATCCATCAGCGGGCCAGTGATTTTCACAAAGAAAAAACTTGTCCGGATCGATCACAAAGTATCGGCGTAGAGGGATTTTATCAATCCACTCCTTCCCCTCACTCTCGTTCTTTGGGGTAGTCTGAATACCCTACACTTGTTCTTTGCATTGTAGTTGCCCTTACAGTTCACTAGATTACACTTGTTTACCATGATTTTACTTTAAAAAGCACGATTTCAAACTTTCAAATGAGCACAAGAATTAAAACATCATGGGCGCTGCCATCTTTGACCAAAGCACTCAGCTGTTATGAATACACCGTGCAAAATAGTTCTCCATTCACCTATCTGATAATCATACTAAACTCATCTAATACACCCTTGTAATAAATACACATGCATCTAAATAATTCTGAATGACACCGAATGAACAAAACCGTATCAAGCAGCGCCAAAAAAAAATATTTTTTTACAGACTTCCTGTGCCAACTCTGTCTATTTTTAACGCGAGCCGACCCAGTTTCAACCCTCCGCTGTGAAGCTGGCTTACCGCTGCCTGCTGGCCTTCACTGAGAGACACGGGAAAGCTCCGCTGCGAGTCCATGAAGTAGTAGTCCATGCCCTTTGCCCACATATCGAGCGTTGTAGGAATTGGAACCATTTGCACTTTCTTTGATTGTACAGTAAACACCCATTTTCCCCCCCACTGATTGTCTACCCTCAGGGAGAGTGGTCAGAGTGTAAGTACCATTTTCTTTCAGGGAGTTGATTTCTTCAGTCATTTCTTCTTTCCAAAACTCTGATTCAGATGAATCGGTGGCTTCTTTAAACGTTTGAGGAAAAGAAGAAAATTTGTAGCAAAAATCAACATTCAACATGACATTGTCTTCACCAGATTTTGTGTCATAATCAGACATGTACGAAGGAGGTTTTTCTCTCTGTTCTGGAATATCTCCCATTTTGCTCAACAGAGGATGGCTCATTTTCTGGTTGTTTACATTCTGACCTCTCATCAGGAACATTTTCAACAAATAACAATAGGAATTGTACTTTTGACAAAAACATCATCATCTGAAAAGTCAGTGGTATGAGTTTCACCTTCAACACAATCAAAAACTTTCTTTAGGACTACAAAGTGTACCACTCTACATCTTATCTCTTTCCCAGTATCACAAAAATAATCAAGTGTGCTGGACTGCACCTATAATATCCAACAAAAACTCCCTCTTTGCATCTCTAGTTTAGTTTTTTCTTCTGCTAAGAGTACACATAACAGTCGCAGCCAAAGACTCGCATGTTCGAAAATATTTGGTCTGCGCCCTGTCAGTGCTTGTACTGATGTTTGTTTCTCCCTTGGATTGAAACACCTGTTTCGATTGTACACTGCTGTGTGCACTGCATAAGGCCACATCTCTTTTGGCAGCTCATATCTCCCCATTTAAAAAATGGTACGCCACTGCCTTTCAGCTGTCCCATTTTGATGGGGCGAGTAAGGAGCTGACATTTCTTGCTTAATCTGATTTTTCCTTAGGAGTGCCTTAAACTCTCCGAAGGTGAATTCTGTCCCATTATCTGATCTAATTGACTTTACCTTCCCTTTTGGGACTGAATCTTCAAGAAGCCTTTCTGTTGACCCCAATAGTCTCAATTTTACTTTTCAAAAAGTACACAAAACATTGCACCAGAATAGTCATCTGTAAATGCAATTGCATACTTAAAGCCTTCATGTGAAGTTGGAGTAATTGGACCTGTAAGATCAGAGTGCACCAACTCCAAAGGAGAAGTGGCACGTTCACGTGGATTCTTACTTCTCTCATTCGTCATTTTCCCCTTCACACACCTCGCAGTCCTTCTTCTTTGCCTTCCCACTTATCTTCATGCCATTGACAACACTTTCAAGCCTCAAAACATAATCAAAATTGCAGTGCCTAAGTGTTTCATGCAGCCCATAAGATCCTGAATGTAATTCATTTTGTCAACAGTATCATCTGAACTGTTTGTATTGAGATTTTACAATTTGCCCGGCTTTTCAATTGGAAAGCTTACAGCACCATTTTTGTCAAGTTCTGCTGTATCTGAGTGGAATGAAATACTTGCTCCTTCACCTGTGGCTGCATGAACTGAAAAAATATTCTGAGGAAAAATTGGTACATACAGAGCATTTTTCAGAGTAAAATCTACAGAATTACCATCAGAATCTGTAAATTTCATACTTGCATTTCCTCTCTTCATGGCTACATTCACTCTTTCTTCATTCGCTAGCTCTATGGAATGTTTTTCAGATCTAAATGTGTAATCAAATGAACTGAACTTTGACACATCATTCAAATTATGGGCACAATCAATCAAGTCAGCTTTGAATTCTATTTTCTGATCAATGTTCGTTTTCGCTTTGAATGCGAATGTATGTTTTTGGTCATCTCTGTGGGCTGCCGTCTCTGTATCGTGCATCCGCAACCTCATTGACTGTATCTGTTGTGTTCTTCCTTTGAAATCTGCATGTATTGTCAGAATGTCAGAGGGATTATTCTTTCTGCATAACTGGACCACAGTTTCTTTTGCCTTTAATTCTTAGAGAAGTGTCCGGGTTGTCCACATCTGAAACATACAGGAGAACTCTTGTTGTCACCCATAGCAGCTCTAACGCTGCCGGTACCTTGACTGGCTGCCCTTTGCCCACTCTTCAGAAGAGAATCACCAGACTGGACCCTTGATTTTTTAGTCTCTTTGAAACTCCTCAAAGAGATCTTAAATTCTGTTATCTGTTGTTTTTTATCACAGCAACTAAGGATTGGAAGGTTTCAGGTTGACTTTTTAAGATCATAGCTATCAGAAGGCTATCTGAGACTGTCTCATCAGCATTTTTCAGTGCTGCTGCTGCTGTTTCTGCTCTAATGATATAGTCTGTCACACTTTCTTCATGTTTCTTCACGAGGGAAGTCAGTTCTGTGTACAAACTAATGATTCTTGGAGTGCTTGAGCCTGCATAGAGTTGACGTAAAATCTTGAGAGCCGCTCTCCCATCATCTACAGCATCTCACTTTTTAACCAAAAACAAACTCTTGTCGTCTAAAAACTGGATAAGCTCACTTACTTCTTCATTTTTAGCTTGGTCAACTTCTTCACCATCACCTGCCAGTATGATGTCTTTCAGTTTCTGTAGTCTCATGTACCCTTGAAACTTCACCTCCCATTTTTCATATTTATTCTTATCCCCATCGAATAAAAGTCTACTGTACCGCGAACTGGGCTCATAACCTGTTGAGTGGGTACTAGTTTGACTTGCCATGGTGAGGGTACATAACAAAAACAGGCACTTTGGTTGTACACTGTAAAGATAAATTAGCAGACAACGGTTATGCTGTTCAGGTGGAAGGAAGGAGAGAGTGAAAGTAATCTCCCCTGCTTTTCTGGATTTGCAAATGAAAAATCCACGACTAATTACCGAAACATAACATGAATGATCAGAAGTTCAATAGTGAAACAGAAGAAATAGACTCGAGAACAATCCTGAGGTTGCGGGTTAGGGGGTTCAAGCCTCAGGCCCGTCGTTGTGTCCAAAGTGCGAATTTTCCTCACTTCACCCAGGTGAGCATGGGTACTCAGCCATAGACAGTATGTTCGTGATTCGTGTTCTAGTACTGAAAAGAAATGGCAGCTTGCACTATGCTTCCCAGGAAGATGGGGTTGTTTCAGAATGCTATCAGGTCTGCTGGGGTAATAATATATAGATTGTAAAGTGTATAGAACTAGCTGTTGAGTGAGATTTGCTCTATACAAATGCTATCTATTGTGATTTGTGTTACAAGAGGGTTGATGGTGAAGATTTAGACAATATAACCCCTGGAATTCTTTTCGGTTTAGAAATCGAAGCATTTTGGCTTATCAATAGTTTTCTTACACAGAGGAAAAAAGGGAGCTTCTATTTTCTTTCCATTTCCATTTACCTCTGTTTTTGGATTAATAAAACTGTGTTTAGTTTAAACACACTTCACTATTTAATAGAGATGAAGATTGGGAAGTTTGTGATGCTGAAAACTTAGATAGCCTTCCCTGTACTGAGCTTAATGGCTGTGAAGTAGCTTGTGGTAGAGTTTGAATAAATGAGATGGTCTTTGCTAACAATGTAACCAATCTTACGAGTGGGTGGAAGTGATGACTGTTTTAGTTCTTGGGTAAGTTGCTTTGAAAGTGGATTGACCTTTATGTATTTAATGAGTAACAGTGAAAGGTCTTTTTTCAAAAGCAATTTTGATGTTTTAGTAGTCTAGATTGTGAATGATTGTAAATGGCTGATGGCCCCCATCAACGCCATATGTATCCTTTAGGATGCAGACTACTTTAACCTTACCAATCAGGGTAACCTGGGATTAACTTACTGTTAAATTAACTTAAATAGAGATGTTATAATATTTAATATTCTCAGTGTGTGAATTAAACTGTCTCTCTTAAATGATAAAGAGTCAAATGATTTTTTTCAGAGATGCAAATGTACATTTGAAGTTTCTTGTGGTAATTCAAATCACTTGCGATATTAAAACTTTGCCCCAGGCAAGCAGATGTTTGTTAATCATGAGATGTATTTATGAAGCTTTTATTTGTGATGGATGTACAAACACAGTGGATTCGCCTTCCACTTCCCCACCTTTTTTGGGGGTATCTGCCTCGCCTCCCTTTTTTGGTGAATGTTTTTAATCAACAACAAATGCGTTGCGCGTGCTACAGTGGGGTCGCCTTTCGTCCCTTTCGCTTCACTCCCCCATACTGCAAAAAAAAAAAAAAGGGAGGGATCGATAACTAAGGTCTGTCCTTAAATTTCATTCTCCTCGCTCGTTCCCACTGTGTATATATAGTGGTATTGATGGGTGTTGTCTTGCATCATTTTAAAAAATTGTGGTTTTTGTTTTACGTAAGGTCCAATCTTATCAACAAGGGGAAGCAGGAATGCATCAGCTTTCATTTTCAGATAATTTTTTTTTTTTAAATCGTCATTTATAAAAAACATTATCCACTAAATGATATTTGCAAAAAGTAAATTTTTCTCGGAGTTCATTGATTCTATGAACCCCAATATCAACGTGAAATTTGACATCGGCCTTTTAACTAATGCAGCATCAGCAGCTGCACAGAGCAATAAAAAAAAGATGAGGGGAGGAGGGCGAATCCACTCTGTCACTTCAGGTCCCTTCCAATTCGCCTCCCTTTCCTCACATTTTTGTTATTTGACAAAAGGGGGTGAAAGGCTGATCCACTGTGTTTGTACCTTTACACCCTCCAACCACCAGCAAGTCAAAGTGTTGGGTGTCACAGCACAGGAGAGAATGACTAAAGCAGTTTTTCTTGTTATCATTCTCTTCTTTAGTCTTTCCCACTTTCTTAAAAGGGACATGCTTAACTTAAAACATACAAAGCTGTGAGACTCACAACTGTGTCCAAAGAAAAAAAAAATCTTTTGCATTGGTACAATTACTTTTTTAATGAAAAAAAAAAAGAAATAAAGGAAGCTCTAGAATGACAAGGCACACATCAAAATAGTCACATTCATGTCAAACAGTATTAAGAAACTAACAAGGTAATATTCTAGTAGGCCTACATCATATGCTACACTAAGTTATAAGATTGTAATTATGTTTCACCCCCATCGATACAGTTTAGATAACTGAGAAGGCAGGCTGCTTTAACCCTGCCCGTCACGGTCATTCAGATTTGAATGGGTTATAGTACTTATAGCATCCCAGCTGACAGAAAGTCATACTTGAAAGGATAACTTAGGATAGCTTTGACACTCAGGAATTGAAATTGCATCTTCTGTGGGCAATGCTGAAGAGCCCATTCTTTAGGTAGACCATTACAAAAATTCTTAGTTTTGAATTTATTTGAAAATACAATAAATATATCATGTTCGTTTCCTCTAAATGTGAAGCTTGGGGAAATTAGTTTCTATTCAGCTTTTATATAGGCCTACTACTATGCTTGATTTCTTTTTAGCTAAGTGTAACCATCATGTTTAAGTTTTGAGTTTCAATTCTCAATTGTCACAAACATGTTGTTCCAGATCTCTTACTGTTCAGACACTGATATACATTTGTCTCTCTTTTTTCAAAATGTTCTCAAAAGATAGATCTACCTACTTCTGACTCTTGTTGGTTGTGTTGGGTTCATCGCCATCTACTCATTTTACTATAATAATCGATCAGTCGCTCATTTTATTTTCACTTTGATTATTCACACATATAAATATAACTGAACTTCAAGGAGACTGTTTCTTTTCATGGGCTCAATCATACTCAGATTATAAATATATATACGTTGCATTTTAGAAAATATTTCCCATTGCTTGCCCTATGCCGAAACTGGTCATTATGACATCATTTATTTTTTACATAAATGCAATGTAAATATGATTAGTTTGAATATATTTGATCAATACTATTGATATGGTTGTATTTATTTGGACGGATGTCTTGAAGTGGAATGACTTATATGGAATAGTAGTTTGAATAAATTATGCTATTACTACCTTTGGCTTCTTTGTTTGAGTTTTAATAAATTTCACATTTAAACTTGATAGCTGATAGTAAAATTATTTTGGGAGAAGACATATTAAAGAAATAAGGATACTTGAACTGAAAGAGCTTTTACTTTTAGAAACATTTGCTGTACAGAGAGTCTTTTACTGCTTAATTTCTTACTAAATTTAATGACTAAAGTCTACAAGTTAATGTCATATCAAGCCATAACACTGTCCCATGTAGAGACAATATTTTTCAATACCGAGTGTGAGTTGTTGACAGGCATAAAAGTTTTTTCTTTCCCTCTGTTATTTCTGTTTGTCGACCTCCGACCTTGGTTTCCTTGCACATAAATAATTACCGTAATAATCATGTTGATGTGCCTCTTTTTACTCAAAGATGGTAAAAAATTGTTTAAATTTAAATGATGGCATATGGTATGGTAGGGAAAAGCATCATGTGCCAATATCTTCCAGCGCCATATGTTATTGTCATTATAAGTTATTTATAATTAATTGTCAATATGAAGTCTTATATGACTTCTACAGCAGAAAGTTACAATAAGTTGGTTTTCTTGATGGTCAAAACCACTGTGTTTAGAATTTCAATGTAAATTCAATCTTCTAGATAAGGGAAAGATTATTATTATTTGAAAATGAATTTAATTTTTTAACTTTTATCTTTTCTTCCTCTAACTCTTTATCTCCGGCAAGCTGCTCCCAGCGGCAAATCGCTTTTCGGGAATTGCCAAAAACAGGTCTCTTAAACCGGAAGTTCATTCATTAGATGAAGAACTATCAAAATAGGTTTGCTAGTTTTGATTTTATGACCCACTTAAACTTAATGACGTTTTTGTCATTTTTAGATTTAGCACCAAAAAAAAGGGCCCCGGCGTAATGGGTTTACCCCCTCGGAGATAAAGAGTTAAAATAGATACACACTGGCCATGCCTGTC
Source organism: Aplysia californica (assembly GCF_000002075.1). NCBI lineage: Eukaryota > Metazoa > Mollusca > Gastropoda > Aplysiida > Aplysiidae > Aplysia > Aplysia californica. Next base: position 229,538 of record NW_004797556.1, read on the forward strand.
TAATGATGTATGAGAAAGTTCAGTTAAGCTATGGAGAAAGATTGAACAGATGATACGCACTAATTGTTAGCTTTGTGTTTTAAGAGTATTTTTTTTTTGTTTCATTATTTTCCTATGAGGATTCTAAAAGGAGGTTATTTTATAGCAGTGAAAAAGATGTTGAAAAGGCTCTTACTTTTAAGGTTTTTTAAAAGCATTTTATTTAAGTATAAGAAAACACAAGGTTGAAAAATGTATAAATCAATGGCATATATTTAAGTCTCAAATCCAAGTTTGAGCCGCAAGATGATGCTTTCTCATCCATAGCCTAAAATTCTAAGAAATATAATGGAGCCCACTACTGGTCCAGTTTCCATTGCAAAAAATTTAAGAAGTGCAGTATGTTTGGCATTTTTTGCTTCTTGAGGAACATGTCTAAACACGGCATATGAACAGTAAAATGAGCTCTCTAAGCTTTTTATTATCTACCTTGAAGTTGGAAGCTTAATTTAACAACAACAAAAAATACCCCGCTGTTCAGCAGTGTAGCATACTTCTCATAAATAAGAACATTTATAACCATTTCATATCACATGTAAGCACATCTATGCAATACTCTCAATGAAGCTGAGAGTCAATAAATAGGATATATTACACTGCTAGGGCCTTCAAAGCCTGTTGTCACATCGCAAGTGGACAAAGATAAAACAACATTCTTGAATGTAGTAAATCAACAGTTGTACATAGGTGGTTTTTAAAACCTTTAACTTGGTTCCACTTAAAGCTTTGTATTAAATTAAATCTGATCACAAGTTCATCAGCATTTTGCTGACTACGTAATGTGATGTTTATAAGGCTTAAAAAACATATTTACAAAAGAAAGTAGATCAAAAACTAATTTCATGAAAATTAGGAGCGAAAATACACACCATGAAGCATCGTATGAGAAAAAGATTTGGCAATATTATAAATAAAGTTCACGCTTGAAGCTATTCGTTAAAATAACATGACAAAAACAGAACACATGAAAGCTTTCTTACATCAAATACATTAGTGATGGAATGTAATACATTCAAGGCACTCAAGGTTTGGCTTTTCTTTTGCCTTACAGAATCAGGAACTCTATTCCAAGCACTGTAAACAAACACTTGTCAAAATATGGAAGCATTATTTTATACAATAGGTCTGACAAGGAAAAATACTTTTTTCTATTGAGATTGAATAGTTTTCTTTCTCAGTATACAAAATTGAATGGGTTTCATTGAAGAACATGTGCTCAAAGGCAAGAGACAAACCTTTTCTATTGACTGTTGCAGAGTGCTTCATGTTAGACTTGCCCTTCTTTGAACGATCCAACAAACCCAAGCATCAATGCAACAGAATTATTTTTCTGACATCTGTAACCTCTCAAAACTCCTTTGTCTTTGCTCACTGTTATCGATTGAAAAATGCTCTTTCAGGTTCGAATTCAGAACTTGGCCCCATCATAATCAACATTCTCATAGTCATACTCATAGGCATTCTAGACTGAAATTGGGATGAGCCCTCTTAAAGCATGCTTGTCGTGGACGGAAATTGAAACACTTGAATAGCAATAACACACATAACAGTCTTGTATATTTTTTTGTACTCTTAGTCAACTTAGTGCTGAAGAGTTCTCCGTACCAAGGAAGTATAGGAAATGGAAGCTACTGCACTGATCACAGTACTGTGATCATTTTAATACTCTCTTTTGAAAATCAACTTGTCAAACTTATTTTGGTACACAAACTAAGTTTTAAGGATAAGAAACTAGCAAATACTCGAATCTTCCACCCATCCACCTTAAACACACACCCACATACACACACACAAACTTTTCCCAGACAAAGTGAACAAGCTATGGGCTATTTGACTGTTTGCTTTCTCCAGGGAACTTAAATCTGGCCCTAAGAAGAAACAAAACCTTTAAAAAATTATATATAATATATATTTCATATTTGGACGGACAGGAAAACTATGATTTATGGCATTAATTTAAAATACTTTATGGAGAAAAATATCTAAAATAAAGTAAGTTTAAATTCTCTTGTCCCTTTCAGTAACAGTAAAGGCCCAAACTATAATAATGCATAATGACAAGTAATACAAGTGGAAGACTCAACTCTGAACAACAATGAGTTAAATAACAGTCATGGTTATAATTGGATTTCGTTTACTGCAGGCTTATAACAAATCCCAGAGTCCGAGCTCTTACAATGAAAAGAATAAAAAGTTCTTTTTCAGCAGGCATTTGGACAGACATGCTCTGCTATAACATAACAGTAATCCAACCATTGACACACTCCTAAAACAAACCTGCAAGAAAGTAGAAAAAAAAACAATGTGTGGGTGTGTTCCTTTTCCTAACTATAGTAATTATTCGAATACATTATATTCATGTCGTTGTAAAACATACAGAACATATTGTAGGACATGGGCATGTGCAATATAAATGCAATTATTATTATTATTACATCTGCATCTCAAATGATGTTTAGTCGACTCCGATGCAACTAAGTTTACTAAGCCAATATTACTGGAACTTGAAAAGAAAGGAGCAACAACTGATAAATTTGACAGTGGGTAATCTATGTACTTGACCATCAGTTACACTGTGTAAACTTGATCCTTGTCTATGACAGGCTTCGGTTATAACAGGGATATCACGCTGGTGCCGATGGTCCTGGCAAGGCCGGGGCACACAAATATATTATAAAAGTACTTATCACTTTAACGGCCTTTGGCATAACTTAGTAGTGGTAAGACCATACCACAAAGAAGTTAAAATTACCACAAATGGTTCCATGATTTCTGTATGACATTGACAGTTTTCTACCTTTTGAATCATCCTTCCTTTGCAAAGACAAAGTGACCAAGTAGATTTATTCTTATAATAAAGAAAATGCTTATTATGGCTCCATATGACCTCTTACCCAGCCACACCCCCAAGACTTTATTTGGGCTACCCGGTACATGTTCTACTCAATGGTTATTGATCTTATGGGGGTGGGGGTGACCTATTTGGGCTACGTAACTAATATATTATTGTATATAACATATATTGAAAAAGTTTATTTGGGCTACGTAAAGCCTTAATAAGGTCATCCTCTTTTAAAACCTCACAGCTAAAGTCAAAATTCTTTGCAGTCTCAGCAAATTCAACTGCCAGCTAATTCTTTGCAGTGTCAGCAAATTCAACTCCCAGCAAATTTTTCCAGTCTCATTCATCGTCTGACGTAGAGCTTGTTAACAGTATTTTCTTTTTTTGTGCTATACTATTTTTTTACCCTTAAACTTAAAGCCTCTTCGTTACGCTTACTTCAAGTTTAAAAAGTCCTGGCTTGTTAAATAAGCCTATTGTGATAAACAGACACACGCACATACACACACACACACACACACACACACACACACACACACACACACACACACACACACACACACACACACTTGTAGGCTATATATACACACACACACACACACACAATATTATAAAGATAAACACATATCTATTGATAGAGAAGAATGTTAAACTGTACCAGTTGCATATCTAATTTTCTTTCAAAGGGTGGGCAAATACGTCTTATTTGTTTTTGGCCCAGCTTTTCTTTAACCATATCCGTATGTCGTGTTTTACTATCGTGTCCATACAACGTGGGAAACTGAGTGCCACCACTTTCCAAAGAGGAAATTTACTCGTTAATCCGATCTGTATGCTTTGCATAGCACTAGCAGTCTCTCAAAATGATTTTTGAGAAATACTGAAACTTTCAGAGAGATCTCGCACTAGAAGTATTCTAAAATGTGAAAAATACCACCCCGTGGATACAAAATAACCCCAGGGCCTATGGATAGGGTTAAATAGAATAAGTTTTCTTTTCAACATTGTCTGTTTAGCTGGCAAATTCACAAAGTTTCTTTGAAATCCCCATTTCTGTTTTTTGTACCTTTGAAGTTTGATTAATTTGACTGAGTAGGTGTTTTACGGCAATGTCCCTGAAGTTGAAAACCATTACTCTGAATGAATGAGAAAAACATTGTTTAAATAATCGAAACATGTGCCGGTATACAATTTACAGATAAAATAGACTTGCCAAAGAGTGTTTCTGTAACAAATCTAACTAAATTGAACACAAAATCACATTTGCAAAAAAAGTACGGTATGTGTACTGTAAATCAATACAGTACAGTATAAACTATAACTCCTTCAGATTGAAAAAGAAAATTCGCCTTTCCTGCTATTTAGATGTTGACATCTCAAGTACGAATGTATTTAAGGTTCTGAGACTTGAACATGACAAAAAGAAGGAACCTCCTCAACATAACAACACCACAGTACATATTTTTATGTAACAACATGCTACAGACAAAGTGACTGTGTTAAAACATAACTATCCAAAAAAGCATTGATCACTTATATTATAGTCCATAACAGCAGCTGTTATAATCTATGACCAATACAGTGGAATCCTGTTATAACGAGAGGGAGGGGCCTGATGCGAAATGTCCATTATACTATAGCAGGATTCTCGTTATAAGGGATCCAGTAATAAATAGAAGGGAAATAATAGAGTAGGGCTAATCTATGAGTTTGGTGTTCTGTTTATTACTTTTTGTTATCTCACCTGATTATAAATTTGTTCAACATGACCTCCAGGTCTTGATCAAAAATAAAATCAAGTTTCTTTCGCTAGTGCTAGCAATGTTGACAGCTCAGCTTTGGCGATCAGAAAGAAAGGGCTCTGTGCTAACTCGCCCGCTGTGTCGTTCCCCACCCCACCACACCCTGTGGTGCATTCTGTCTGCTTGCGCACGTCACACATTTGCTTCATCCATCACAGCACTGTGACCTCTCCATCTCCGCATCTGAGAAGTGAGAGGCAAGGTAGTGGTAAGTCTAGATAATCTAGACTAGGCTAGGCTGGCCTATCACGCGATGCGTTCTGCTTGTCTGCGTATGCCACACCCTCCCCACTCATTCGCTCCGGCCTTCATTGTTGTTGGCACACATGGGTTCTCCCATTCTTTGTTTCGCTCAAGGAGTTGTCAGGTCCTCGGTTTCTCTAGATCACCAACAGGTTTCTCAACTGGCGAGGTTTTGTACACGTATAACTGGCCTATGCGCTGTGCACAGCAGCAGCAATATTCCATTATAACCGACAAGCGTGTTTGTCTGATCGCGCTATAGCAGTATTTTATTTACAAAGATAAAGAAGAAAAAAACCGGGGTTTTAGAATAGTGTCTTTATAACAGACTTCTTGTTATTTCAAGACTCGTTATAAGTGGACTCCACTGTATATCCAAACATTAGCAGGCCATGTGATAAGCAACTATGGCTTGTTTACTTTTGTCTGAAAGGAAGAGAATTTTACCTCTCTACACAAGAATGAGCTAAGCCCACAACTGTTACTTTGGAGGCTGGGTTTTGCCCTCACCAACACCAAGCAGTGAGGCAGCTGAATCTTTGGATTCCAGTAACTGGTCAATGGTGGCACTCTCCACTCCCAGTAGATTGTGAAGCATATCGTCATTGTCTTCATTTTCCTCTTTTGTCTCAGCCCTCTCCTCTTTTGAACTTTTACTTGTTCTTTTAGTTGAGTCTTTTGTGGGTTTTGATGATTGTCCTGCATTCAAGATATGAGACAGCAAGCATTATTTCTAAAATTATAGTAGACAGACATTCAGAGAGACACACTCTGACATAAACTCATAGACACATACATCCACTCAAACACACACACACATACACACACACACACACACACACACACACACACACACAGAATGACACAGACAGACTGGAACACATACTGATTCAGAAACTCACTAACACACTTGATACAAACACTGGACACACCTAGCCAGTGACATCCCTTTTTGCCCTCACTGCTTTAAGAAAAGGATAATTTTATTTTTAATGGCCCTTACACTTACAGGAGTCCTATAACATTTGCAACCATTTCTGGTTGGTACCTTAAACTTAAAGAGGGAATGATTTGTTTTCTTGTAATCTGATCTGTCCTACCAGAGATGTCCACATGTCTAGGACAGCCCCTTTTTTCTTTGACAATGGATGGCAGCCCTGAACAATTTTGACTGCATTTTCACATTAGATCAGCATATTAAAAAAACAAACAACCTTAATAAATAGGCTAAAAACAACAAAAAATAAAGCTGTGACTGCAGAGAATATCATTCTCAATGCTATTTCGTTCGCTTGTGAGTATATCAAATTTTAAGCAAACGATACTTGGAGTTCTCAGAATTAGGAGAAATTCTAGTTGATCCATTCTATAGGGAAGGTAAACCACAAAGAGTGCTTTGCTTTAGCTTTAGTAAGCATTTGATTGGGTAGATGTTTTACGGCACTATCAACACATTTTTAGTAAGCATTTTATGGCACTTGTAATACAATAAGGTCATGTATGTGCTGGAGATTTTTAGTGTTACATGAAAGTAACAAACAAAAAAATGAGGTGAGATAAACAATAGATCTTTGATAGAAAGAAGGATCAAATCCCCCGGTACCAGAGCACCTGCCAACCTCCAGAAACAAAGAGTGTTTAGTCTTATATTATAACAATAAAAGAAGACAAATAACCCTGACAAACTTGTATGAATACATGTATAATATAATGCCAATCTCGCCACCATGCCCATGTTGACAATAGGTTACAAAGGTGACTGTGTATAATTTTAACCATTCAAACTTTAAAATAAATAACCATGGTGAACACAAAGAATGACCAACAGAAGATTTTTCAGTTTTTACAATTTTACAAAAGAGCCAAGAAATTTGCATTAAACTTTAACTCTTTGAATATGCGTCAGTGGGAGGGGAACCTACCGGGCGGTCGCAGCGTCGGCAGATAATCCGCTGACGATTTTAAATGTGTTTATTTGCTTAGCTAGTGGTCTAAGGTGGACAACCCCTATCATTGGAAGCTCGTTCAAAGCCCTATAATTTGCTTGATTTTCTTTAATTGCTTTCGAATTAGGATTGCTTTGCATGGCGTTTGTTTCAGGCCCATTGTTTTGAACGAAATGTCGCAGTTTCTATCCAAAATGGCGAGCTCCAGGTGACGCGATTTGATGCGGACTAAAGAAGCTTTGGAGTTGTTTATGGATGATGGCAGTGATGAGGAGTTAGATTTAGAGTTTGAAGAAGAAAGTTCAGATGATAGTGATGATGAATCTATAGGCCTACCACTGGTAGGTAGATCATACCTTGTCAAAAAGAATTTCCTTTTGAGGGCAACTATAGCGATCTTTTAGTCTGGATCAAGGTAAGACTGGTATTGTGAATGTATGATTGAATGGTATTAGAGAAAAATAGAGAAATTGTACTTTTTAGTGGTGTAAGTGTGATTTTTGTACTGTTGATAGGAAAAAAATGGTGACCTGGAAAAAAAGGGCAAAGAAGGCGCGTCACAAGTCACAGCTTAGGGTACCGAGAAAGGGAAAGTAGGTGCGTCTTCATATAGTTAAAGATAATAAGGACGTTATTATCAAAATTATTATATTTTTTTAAATATTGACCTGGAATGTTTGCAAAGAGTTTGTTTTCTTGTCAACAACATGTATTTTAACAAATGATGGCAGTACTCTTCAGATAATTTTTGGGTTTGAAAGTATTGCTGTCAAAACAGGGGGGTATGGACTAAAGGAGAAGCTGTACGAGCTAACACAAGCGTTCAGCAAGAGAGCCCAGTTCATGATAGATATTGAACTTCAAGTATGAGTTTGAAATGGTTAAGATACTCACCTCCAACATCATATTCTGATTCCTCATCATCACTCATGGCATCCAAAGACATACCAGCTCCAGCGTGGTGTTTTGCCATGTGTCGATTAAGACTGTGCTTCAGTGTGAACTTCTTGGGGCATAAATTACAGCTGAAGGGATGCTCACCTACAGCAAAAAAAAAAAAGCCAAAAACAAACACATTGAAAGTTGATTTTGTGTCATCAGTAGTCTAACATTTAGGCTGCTAGACTTACAGCAGGCGTAAGTATGCAGGCTCTAATTCTAGTCCTGATCTTTTTTTAGTTTAAGTAAAAGTTTTTACTGCACTTGCAATACAAATATATAGTGTCGAGGATTAGATCTGTTACGAGAGAGTAACATACAAAAAAAAGGTTTTAAAGATAAGGAGGACAGATGTTTAATAGGAAAAAGGAGCAAACCACACCAGAGCAGCTGCAAACTACCAACTGTTGTAAGTCCATCAATGTTCTTGGAGAAAGCAGTAGGCTCCTCTCATGTTTTTCCCACTTCACCCAGCTGAGAATGAATACCCGGCTGATGTGTGAGATTCTGTTAGATAGTATTGCATTTGAGGGCCTGTAAAACAGCAGCTTGCACTCTCTCTATCTGTCTTGTAATTTTTTAAAGGCAGCCGGTATATATTTTGGGACCAATCACGAATCAGTAAACAGCTGGGTCATGCCAGGAGGTAAGACTCTCTGTCCTCTGGTGGCCAATCTTCTCTCTTTCTCTCTCTCTCTCTCCCTTTCTTTCTCTCTCAATAAGAATGGCTGATGCAAATACCCATCCCTTTGAAGCGGGACGAATTTTTAATTTACCGTATCGTGAGTTTGAGGAAGAATTTCGGAAGTATGTACAAATGTACAGACCGATAGTGGCTACTTGAAATAGAACAAAATGGTCAATTTTTAAGAAGTTGCATAGTATTGCGTTTCACCAAATTTTGGTTGAAATTCTAAAAATTTGATACTTATCTTCGAACTTGGAAATTTATGTCCTTCAAACTAAAAAATGTAACATTCCCTTGATTTAATTTAAACTTGTTTGAAGTTTTGTTGAAATCGGTCCAAGATGACCGAAGTTATTGTCCTTTAAAAATTAAATGGGTCCTTTTTTAGACACAATTTATAATTTTTATTAATTTCATATACAGTCAAACCTGTGTAAGACGGCCACCCTTTGTCAAGGAGAAAAGGCAGGACTGATCAAGATGAAGAAAACAAAATATTCCCATCTGAAGTCTCAATCGAAAGTAGCCGCATTCTTGTTGTTTTTGTTGTTGTTGGTTTGTATTTTGTTTGTTATTTTTATTTTGTTGCTGATTTTGCGTAAGGGTGACTATAAAACGAAATGTGTCAGACGCCGAAGACCGAGTGCCATGTTAAAACAAACATATGGGTCGTCACCACTCGGAGAATAAGCGACGCTTCTGTCACAAGTCCATGTTGACGTCCATTGTTACTTTGTTACAGACTGGGTAAATAGTGACCACTCATCTCACGTGCGATTTGTGTATGAGTTCTGGGCGGGGCTTATGGGTTATGAGGGATCACATGCTTACCTCACCAGCAGCTGAAACTTGGTACCTATTGGTCAACAGTGGGAGGGGCCTACGCAACATGATCGGTTGGAGGGACTACCTAACAACAACGACAGGTGATTGGATTATGACGGCTCGCCCACAATTTTTGACAAAACTTAATGGAGTCACTAAGGTGGCCGTCAAAGACAGGTGTTATTGCTTAGTGTGATAGGGGTTGTGTGTTAAAATATGGTGGCCGCGGCCGCGTTGGACAGGTGCCCGTTTTACACAGTTAAATTATATAGAAAAAAAGCAAGGGGGGAAATGGAAAGTGTCCGATTGTACAGGTGGCCGTCTTATAGAGGTGGCTGTCTTATAGAGGTGGCCGTCAGGGCAGGTTCGACTGTATATATATGTGTCATGACGCGGTAAAATTAGGTGTTCGTCAATTTTTGGGCCTGTTTGCTTTGTTTCAGCGTAAAAATAGCAAGAAAATGGCCGCCAAAGTTGATAACTCCAGAGTTCCCCATATTATTCTATCATATATGCAATGAACTCGTCGTGTATAAATAAAAGCATTCATATGTCCTTTATTGTTGAGAGCAGCCCTTCATTGGTATTTAACCAGAGCTGGGAGCTGAGCTGATAGATGGCCATTGAGAAGCATGGGTAGGTTGAAAAAACACATTATTTAAGTCTCATCTCACCTGTATGGGATCTCATATGTCTCCTCAAATCTTGCAAACACCAAAATCTTTTTGGACACAATGAGCAATGTACTTTTCGTTGCAAGTAATCAGTGGACACCACTTCCTGTAAAAAGCTGGGGTCTGTACCTTCATCCCCACTGCACTCATAGCTGGGAGCATGGTTTATGGCCTCACCATCGATCGATTCTGTCTCATCACCATCTTTATTCCTTTCGACCTTGTTATCTTTAGACCGAGTCAGGACTCCACCCGGAACTTCCCTACACTTCGTATTGTCTTCCTCGGAGGCTGCTTTTTCGGTGGCATCTCCTGATGAAGTAAAAAGAGATCTTTTTTTATTATAGTGGAATGTGGAAATCAAAATGACCATGTCAAAACTTGTAAAAAGCAGCTTTATCTTTCAGAAATACTAAGATTCCTTTTCAGAAAGTGGATCCCAATCATCACGATTGTAATACTCTATATGAGCTGCTGTTTTCTTTCAAAGAGTATCACAGTAATCTAAAATAAGCTTTATACACTTAAAAAGAAAACATGAGTAGAAAGAATGAGTCTTTACTGACTTTATCAAGAACTAATTAAAAAAGGCAAGTAAAGTAAAGTAAAGTTGTTCCCACATCCGATTTGACATTGGGGATTGCCTTGTAAGTGATACAACTTCTTGGGCCTTCGGCATATTGTGGAAGGGTGGCCTTCAAAAGGGTACTTTAAATATATTTCTCTGAGGTTCAGATTGCGGGCAGTATTGCATACAGACGTATCTCAAAGGCCACCAAAAATGACTTATGTCTGTATGGAATATTGCCCGCCACATTCAAATCATTACTGTGTGTGTGTGTGTGTGTGTGTGTGTGTGTGTGTGTGTGTGTGTGTGTGTGTGTGTGTGTGTGTGTGTGTGTGTGTGTGTGTGTGTGTGTGTGTGTGTGTGTGTGTGTGTGTGTGTGTGTGTGTGTGTGTGTGTGTGTGTGTGTGTGTGTGTGTGTGTGTGTGTGTGTGTGTGTGTGTGTGTGTGTGTGTGTGTGTGTGTGTGTGTGTGTGTGTGTGTGTGTTAATTGCAGGATTTTGGAGGGCAGCCTTTCTGTCTTGCTTATCCCTGCTCTAAATCACCATTATTGTGTAGTAGTGTCATCATACTTTAAACAGCATCTATCATTAAATAGTCTACACACCTACTTCCTCCTTTTCTTTAGCTTGCTGTTTGGCTAGCACTTCTTTGCCCTTTTTACTCTGTTTGTCAATCATTTTGTCGAGCCGAGTGGCAAACACCTGTATACTGCCCACATCATTTTTGTCTTTCAAGATGTCCCACTCTGCAGAATGGCTCTGGCTCTGATGTTGCAAACATTCCACACGGCTGGTGTATGAGGCTTCACAGAGGTAACACTTGAACGGAAGATCGGGGCTGCTGCTGCTACTGCTCTCCTGTCAGAGTGAAAATTAAGTTATGAAATATATCTGAGCTAGACCTTTTCATTTACCATTTGCAACAACCTTATGTAGTTCGTCTAATGCTTCAATGCACCTTTCCATTTACATTATTAGGTGAATAAAGCATTTATGGTACGGGTAGCCTTATCAGGAACAACGCCAAATTGTGTTTTCAGTATCTGGTCTTAAACCCAATAAAGAGTGCCCAAGTGAGGATTATGATTTCAGTGTTCTCTTTTTCTTAAATTTTCTTAAAATGTCAAATTATGACTACTTGGGCACTTGTGGAAAGACGCTGATAAAATCCAGTTTCTGGAACATTTTAATTGACATAAAAAAAGGCAAACAAGGCAGAGGTAGACCAAGAGCCGTATGCTTGGTAACACTGAACTGATGGGTGATAGGGAAAAACCAGGATAACAGTAGGTTTTTTTTAGAGCATCCGAACAGGAAAATAAATGACAACCTATAATCTCTGACGCCTTTCACTTTACGATGATGATGAAATCCAAATACTAGACTCTTGAAGAGAATTGTAAGTACATTTTCTTTAAGTAAACAAACACAAGCAAGTGGCATTTGAAAGTAAGGTCATAAACAAAAGGCGTTTTTGTAGATAACAGCACACTTTATTTACTTGGTCATGTCATAAGTGTAGACATGAGCTCTGGCTTTTGAAACCAGTTCAAGAAGAAAGTTTACCTTTGGTGATTTCAGCTGTAGTTTCCTGCTCACACTGTCTGTATCATTTTTCCATCTCTTGATTGTGTCCTCAACGAGCAGTTCTTCTCCTGGTGACAAGTTTCTCAGATGCTTCTCAATGGCTGGGGTGATGATGAAAGGAGAGCCTTCCTCCATGGCACGCCGGTGGCTGTCCTCTAGCGCCTGACGAACACTTTTGTCCAGAAACTTTTTCATTGTGTCTGTCAGAACTGTATCATCGATGCCAGGTCGATTTGTTGTGGATGGCTGAGCAGATTCTGGCTTCGGCGATATAGCATGTACACTTGATGAATTGGATGTGTTGACTGTGGCGTGTAAACCATTCTTCCCCTCAATATCATTGGTGAAATTGAAAATAGCATTTCGCTTTTTGTGTGGGTCTCGAACTGACGGAGTAGTTCCATTTGAACCCTGATTGCTGTCACTGTCTTGAGAGTAATTGTGGAACATGATTTCTTTGTCTGACAGTCCATTTCGCATCTGAAGACACAAAAGCCATATATAAAATTTAGGAAAACTATTCTTCAAATCAAATTTTTAAAATATGTTTACATCTATTAAAGTGGAGTCTAGCTGAGAGGTACTTAGTAGTGAGTCAGGAAGGTAATGGAACCCCTGAAAAATTGTAGAGAAAGCACCCACCAACCACCAGCTAAATATTGATGGCCACAGATAAAAACTTGCTAACACACAACAAATTTACATACTTTTTTACCCTGTTAATTGTGTTACTCAGAATCTATTGATAGACATATTGACAGAACAAGGGAGCAAAAATTTACTTTCACTACTTTTATTTTCTTGCTAACATGATGATTCATGTATTATTTTACTTCTTAAACTTCTCTCTACATTCACTATCCTTCTTAAGCTTTTCTCTACTTTCCCTATCTGGTACGATAGTGACAGACATGATTCACAGTTACAATGGATCTGACAGTTAGCAGGGGAGGAAAACCTGTGATCCAACAGTCACTGTGGGATGGCAATTTTTCATTCTCAGATTTCTAATATGAAAATCTGGTAAGTCACATAATCTATTTTAAAATATGAAAATTCGGAAATGAATATATCTAACATGAATAATGGGTACAGTTTGTTTTCTTTAAGCTGTAGGCCCTATAATGAAATAATTAGTTTTTTGACCCTGCTGTAAAATTCAACGGCCCAAAGTTTGTATGTTTTCTTTTTTATATTTAATGTAAGAGATTTTTAAGCCCCCTTGAAAATAACTTCGATCATTTATGAGGTTGCCTTTTGACCCTGCCTGTCAGGGCCAATCCAAGCTGGGAGAGATATACAACATCCCAGCAGAAAGACAGAGATACTGAATAACTATTTTCTCCTCACTAGAGAACCGATCTCAGGTCTCCTGCATGCGACAAACAAATGGCTTTATAACCACTCCATCCCAGATGCTGGTTAGCACATTTTTTTCCTTCCCCAACAATATATATAAGCAAGCTTTTATGTTTTACCTGGTATGGCCAAGGAAGAAACTTATTACAAATAGGACTACATTAAACATATCACGTCTCTGGTTACTTCTAGAAGCACAAGGAGTATATGTCCATGATATATCATTAACTCTAAAATGTTCCAGAGTCCCGCCCCCCCCCCCCCCCCTTCTCTAAATTAGCATGGGGGTACCTCATTCAACTCTTTGTAATTCTGGTATGAATCCATCAATCATATCATACATACCCTCATTTCATTTAGAAATGAATAGTTTCTTAATGTGGATATTTTTGTAGATAACAGCACATTTTATTTACTTGGTCATGTCATAAGTGTAGGTATAGGTGTATTTCGTCAAAAACATCACACAAAATACGATTTACAGTCACAAAGAGGGAAAAAAACTTAATTTAAGAAATATATACCTAAAAAAATTATTTCTTGAAGGTCAAACATATTGGAAACACCAGGAAAAGATTGCCAACTTCATATTCTTCAATTCTTAGTGGTAAGGTAGGTCCTGAAAGGTAGTCAACAGACCAAAAAATAGTACCGAAGGTCTGTCTGATCATGTTTTGAGAAATAGCCTAATATAACTTTTCTTACTTAATTGCACTTATGAAAGATCATTTCAATGCAACAAAAGCATTTTTTCAGTACATTGCTAGGCAGATAATGCAGTACGCCTATATTATGCTTCATAGTATTAATTTTCCCCAAAGTTTAAGGGGTAGTACATTCAAATTTCAAAGTTCCAAATTCTGCGGGGAAGGAAGAGCATATTTGTTGCCACCAGAGTCATACTTTTCACCAGCACCCATTCTTCATCAGAACTATCATCTGATATATCTAGCAATGCATCAATCTCATGTTGAGTTAGATTTGCCATTCTGACTTTTAAATTGAAGAAACCTCAAGAGCAATTAGCGAGAAACGTCAATACAGATTTCCAAGATGGCGGAACTATGTAAACAAATGTATTGAAGCGTAGGACTCCTAGAAAAAATATCAACTTCTGTGACAAATTTCGACTTAATATATAGGCTGTCCTCATTTTGTATTTTTTTGTATAGTTGTCCTCATTTTTTTTTTTTTTTGGTGCATATTTCAAAGTACATTTTCAAACTTAAGTGGAGAAAATAGTTGATTTAATTTATCTTCATTTAATTAGGCACCACACAAAACGGGAGCATGTCTGTTGATCATCGGTGTTTGAAATCCTTGGTTTGAAATCTTTGAGAGTTAATCATGTTTATTCATTCTGAGTACATGTTTTTAAATGTTGTTCTTCTGAAGAAAAAATAAGTATCAAAAGTACATTCAGATGTGCAGCCACATCAATTCAAAATGATAACTTAATGCTTTTATTCTCACCTCTGAGAGATTGAACTCTTCCTCATCTTCATAGCTAGGCCCATTAATAGGATTTCCATTGCTGTCTTCACCTTCTCCATCAGAACCTTTCTCCATGGCCTCCAGTAGGTGAGCAGGTGGCGACATGCCATTGTGGCGATCCTTGTAATGCTTGACCAAATTACCTGCAAACAGGTTTTGATTTGAAGTATTGAAAATCCTTTCCAATTTTCACATTGGTGAAATACTGACAAAAAATGGGAAAAAAGTGGAAAAAGCAATATACCAGTATAGAGTTCATTTTTATTCTTAGTGCTTTGCTTCGCCATTGACGCAAAAATCATTTGGGATGTGGGCTGCTTCAATCCTGCTTGGAGGTTTCTCAAGGTCAAGAAGTTACGGCAATCAGCATCAACAAAAAAGAAATCAAAACTATTATAAATACACTATTTAAAGCTCCACAGACACCAGATAGCTACCATGAGCTTTCCCACTAAAAACAAGTGATTATCTTCCAACTAAGAACACAACACACAAGACTGAGACAACACATGTACTGATGTTTTAAACTAGTACAATCACCAAAAGGCCAGTGTGGAGAGGCGGACCAAACTGTTGAACACATCCTACAGCACTGCAAGACACACAGGGCCCTGAGACAGGAAACGCGGTCAACCCCACTGATATTACAAGAGAATCTATACGGGCTGACAGATGAACTGAGCAGGACGGCCCAATTTATGACAGATACCAGACTTCAAGTGTGATGCGAATGAGAAGAAGAAGAACCCCAACAGCATTGGAATATCTTCTTCTCTAAAATATTCTCCTTTTACCTCCTTTCCTGCTCTCTGACAATTTTCTTTCGTCAGCTTTCGTCTCCACTTTCTGACCCCACCCCTTGTGCCCTTTCCTCAGTTTGCAAGTTGCGCACATAAAAGATCTCTTGGTGGTCCAAAATCGATAAGAGTAGGCCTCGGCCACCACCAGGGCAAAATTCAAAATTTCCTACCAGTGGTTAATATGTCCTGCACGTTCATATGACCTTGTGCAGTTGCAAGCATCGTAAATCACTTACCAATAAAAAATATATAAATAAATCCTGCCTGTCAGAGCCAACCCAAGCAGACTGGGATGCAACAATCCAGCAGACAGACTGACATACTGGATTTTCAAAAGATAACTCGAAATCAACTATCTTCTTGCAACAACATAGAGACTAGCACTACACCACAAATATCAGTATTGTAGTATCAGCAACATATTATACTCAAAAACAAAATAGATTAATTAATGAATTATATCCTTGCAAAAATTAATCTCTTAATACTCTTTCAGTCTATCATGTAAAACTAAGGCCAGTATCGAAAAATAAAACTTACTCGAGAACCCAGGAAGGAAAAGTTAAAGAAGAAAACTAAAGTGCACTTGGTGCAATGATGTGGATAAAAACAGGGAGAGCCAAACAGTCCTGGAGCCAGCTAGAGGGACTGGCCCAGAATCATGACTCCTAATCCTAGTGAGATCTTATTGGCAGGATATTATGCTTATTTAAAGGGGCTTGCCGATTGGTCCAAGGACTTGGGGGCGGATTTTCACTCAATCTGAGCATTTTTTACTTTCGATATTTTTCGATCCCTCATTCAGTCTAGATTATATTGACACTACTAGTTGCTGAGTCATTTACATTAACAGAATTCAACTTTATTGGACTATGCGTTGTGTACAAACATGTTCGATGTTAACCTTGTTTTTCTCAAAACTCACTTTTTCACAACTTTCTGCTCGTACACGACGGGTTTTTTTCTCCACCATTTTTTTTAATTTTCCAACATAGAGATTTGAAATTTGGCAAGTAGTTAAAGAAAGAGATTATACTTGTAGGGCTGGTTAGTTGTTTTACATTTTGCTTTAGAATTTTTTAACAATTATTTTTTTCATGCCAAAAATATTTTTTAAAGATCAAATTCCATATCCCAAACTTTGAGAACAATTTTGGATACTTCTATATATATCTAAGCTGCAATTTTGAGCACCTATTGATTTGTAACATTTTGCAAGTTACAGAATTTTAAAAAGTCAAAAACTATAGAAATGGTGGAGAATGAAAATGTAGAATCTACTATTTTCTACCCCTTTTCAAAATGGCAACGGCTTACCTAATCGAGTGTGCCAACAGTTGAACTTGTCTCTTACTTATTGCCTGAGACAAAAGTTGTTTCAGCTTATCTTAGTTAAAAATGCTGTCCCATAAATATTGAGCCCCCTTAATAATGTAGTCAATGTTGGGAGAAGGACATAAAAAATGAAATTAAAATCTAAACAAAATTGTCACATTGAAGAGTTTCTCTGCCGAATGAATGTAAATGTAATGAAACAGACTTTTCAAGATGTAAATCCTACTCACTTTGAGTCGAGAAAGAGCTGAAGACACACAAGTGGCATTTGTATGGCCGGTCCATTGTAGCTCTGCAGGCTGGGTCCAGCATATTGACATTGTGCTTTCTGATCAGATGTCTCTCTCTATTTGATTTGGTAGAAAATGTCACAGGGCATCGGGGACACTTGAAAGGTTTTTGTCCTGTTGGAAAGGACCTTCAATTTGTAATGTTGCTTGTAGCTTGCAGCTTGATAATTTACTCAATACTTCAAAAGAATATTAAATACTGAGAGAGTTTATATTAGGGGCATGTAAGCAAGACATTGCAGCTCATGAAATGACAAAACAAATTTGAACAGAAGGTTTTTGTTCGATATTTTATTCTACGAGCTCTTCTTTATACTTTATCCTTCTATTACCACTCAATTACAACTGCACAACATAATGTAATATAGATCTACTCGCAGATTCAAGCATTTTCCGTTGCTTAGTGCATTCTATACTAGGATGAAAATGAATTAAAGAAGTTATCCTGAATCTGTTAAAAGACACACAAAGAGCATGTGCAGCATATTTTTTATTTGCATAAATTATGCACAGATAAGAAATAGCATGGTCGGTATCAAAGGCTCAGTAAGCAGCTTCACAGTACAAGCTCAGCATACCCGTGTGTGTAAGAAGATGTCTATTCAGGGAGCTCAGCCAAGGGAAACACCGTGGACAGTATGGGCAAGTGAACTTGTGTGGAGAATCGGCATAAGAATTCCTCTTCTTTTTGGCAGGAGAGTTCACATTTTCTCTTGAAACTTTTTCAATCAGTTCAGCAATGGCTTGTTCACTCATGTTACTAGGATCCTCCATCTGTGCATGTATGAGTTGTGTTTGAGACACACAAAGCAAAAAAAACAAACAACAACAGTGGTAAACTGTGGTTTGAGCCGTTCTCAACAGGAAGAGGGTATACAGTAGTCTCCACCTAAGATCCCACCGCTTACGATCTCGGTTCGCTTAAGATCCCGCTGTTTTAAGAAAACAGAATTTTTACTATACAAAAGTCACCCCTAAGGTCCCGCTCTGATTCACTCTGAAGGTCTACATTCGGCTAAGATCCCACATTTCAGATCATAATTTGCGGAAAAAAACCCGGGCGGGACAGCCGATCAATCAAGAGTTAAAATTTGAGATCAATAAACTGTCCGTCGCGTCAAAGATCAGCTACTATCGTGAATGTGATCACATACACGTAGTAAAACTCGATGAAGTGATACAATGTTTGCCCCAGACGGGATCACACCGGGGTGTGAACTGACCGACACGTTTGTTTTCCCCGAACATCGCATTCACACCTGAGCTATCCCCCTAAACTTACATCACTCCCTGGGTGGGTAGGGCCTACACGTTTGCTCCAGGCGGGATCACATTGAACTGTGAACTCTTCCCTGACCATTGCAGAAGTTGTCTCTACTCCCTAATTTACGAGACAGACTGAATTTTAATTGATGTGTTCACAACGCAATGGCGTGTAACGACAAAGGCGGTTGGGGGAGATGGAAAGCTATAAATTTTTTACAGGTAAGGGGGAGGGGAGGGGCAACTTGATAAGCATAGATCTTGAGCCTCATGATAGGATAATAAGTGAAAATGGCACGCCTCATCCCACTATGCGCTGTGATAGGTCATCAAGGTTAACCTCTCTTTGCTCGCCATACGTCATAAACCCACCCACCGGTCACGTCAGTTCATTTTAGAGTGGAGGGAGACCATTTTTACCGATTGTGATCCTTAGCATGGGTCACCATAGATTCTTCCCTGAGTTCGTCGGTTAAGATCCCGATTCGCCTAAGATCCCGCTTTTCCTTGCTCCCGAGCACCGGGATCTTAGGCGGAGACTACTGTACTTTTAATGACCCAAAATAAATCAGACAACAATAAAATTAGGTTCTTATCAATGAAAGCACTTAATAACTCCCCATTCCAACAACCCTCCTCCCACCTCACCCCCACACCCCCTTCCATTAAAAAAAAAAGAAATTTAAAAAGAAATTTAAAAAGGAAAAACTAACTAATAGAAATCATCATCGTCATCATCATCATAAATCAAATATTTAAATTTAAATGAAACATTTCTTTAAAAATTTGAAGTTTTTCAAATTTACGTAATCTAAACTCAATCTTAGTTGCAGAGAAGAGATAGGCCTACATTCTACTACACAACACAAGTTTGAGTGATTTGTTTGCAATATGATCAAGGCTTACTATTTTTTTCGTTTTATGTACCAAAGGAACTAAACAGAAATGACTGCAATGGATCCACTAGATCATAAACTTATTATATATTGAAAAAGTTCCTTTAACATTGGCATGCAGAAAACATACAGTAATATACTAGGGCAATGCTAAAAATACATTGTAAATATATAAAAGAAAATCCTGCAAGAAGACTGATCAAAAATAGAATAGGTCTATTATCTTTTCTTATATTACAGGTTTCAGGTTCCAATACCTTTTGTTCAAGACAAGCTTGAAATGTTTTCTCATGTACTGATGCTGGTATATTTCCATCTATGAGAGCCATGTTGATAGTTATAGGCATGTCTTCTGCTAGCAAATTTTTATCTTTATCAGCTGAGTCTTTATCGGAAGAGTCACTCAGTTTCGCAGTCAGTTGACCAGCCAGTAAAGACTGTGATTGTGAAAACATATTTTCAAGGCTTTGATTTGATTCATCCCCACTCTGCACAGATTCAGATCTGTTGATAAAAAGGTACCAAAATATTTTAATGAAATATACATGGTTAAAAAACTGGAAAAGAAAAACAAAGAAAGATTTTAACAGAGAAGGCCAAAACAATTCAAATGTTCAAAGATTTGACACACAGCAATACGTTTTATTAAAAGCTTTAAAGACAGTGAGCTCCACAGAAATGTGCTGCAAAATGAAATAGATTCTATAGACCAAAAAAAAAAAGTAAAATGGAAAGACAGAATGGGGGGGAAAAAAGACAATTAATTGGCAAAGTTTCTTCCTATCTTAAATTTATTACACATGCAACTATGTTTTAGACAGTAGAAAAAAAAACTAAATTAAAAATTCACAAAATAGTTTATTTCTTAAAATGGTCAGATATGTGGCCTAACTCACTTGTTATCTTGTTCATCTTCTGTCTCAGGTATGATTAGGTAATCTTGGAAATTCTGAGCGTCAGTGGCATCCAAAATCTTGTTCACTGATGCAAGTTCACAGCTTGAATCACTCTCACCTTGAATGCACAAGAAATAACGTAAATGAAATCTCTATTTGAAAAAAAAAAATCTATAGATAAAAACTTATGTCCAGTTTGTCACCAGTCTCCGGTGAAATTATGTGAGACATTCATGAACCAAAAAAGGCGCATAGAGCAGACAAAGTTGTAAAAGATTTTTTATACAGTTAGAAGAAAGTTCCTTATTCCCTTTGGATGGTTGTTTTCTGTCTAAGATGGAAAATACTTTGCCTGCTCAGCCCTGATTCGAAACAAAATTATCAAGTTTGGCTCCATCAGCTCTAAACCTTTACACCATGCCACCACGCCAGAAAGGGGGATTGGGGTGTGACTTAAATGTTACCCGATCCATGTGAGCCCTGAGCGGTGCAGAAGGTCAGGGTGGTGTGGGTGTGAAATCTCACCAGTCCCTGTGAAAGTGCTTGAATGGTGCTCCAGCCTGGAAACTTTCGTGGACTGCCAGAGGCCAAATTAATTTGACCAATGCCTAGTTTTAGTTTCAGTAAGAGTTTTACGGCACTTGCAACACAATAAGGTCATATAAGTGCCGCATATTAAAGGTGTTACAAGGGAGTAACAAACACAAAAAAGAAGGAGGGGAGATAAAAACAATAGATGTTTGATAGGAAAGAAGAAGCAAACCACACCAGAGCACCCGCCAACCACCCACTAAAGCCTTGTTTGACAATTTTTATCTATTCTTTTTATTTTTGGCTGAACACTTTCTATATCCATTTGAAAATTATGCATATATATATATGAGTGGACTTAATTGAAAAACTTTGATTAATGACAAAAAATGTAATTTTGCAGTTTCCAAGGACTCTCAAGCCTAGGAAGTAACTTTAGCGGTCATTTTCTACTTAATTTTATCCTTGAAACCAGGCAACCCCAACCTCCTTCAATCGCAAATATCGCAATTTCTATTCAAGATTGAAAGGCATTTTTTTCATCAAAAGCACGACAAATGTTTATATAACGTTTTCAAAACAAATTCGCCACCACCTTGAGCAAGAATTTTCAAGAAATTTGATCTAGGTTTGCACAGGGAAGAAATATGCGATAAAATTGCTCTCCAAAAAGACGAAAGGGTGTGGATGGGCAAAGCTTCGCTTTGTTTATACGTTCTAGATATTCGTACGCACTACTCACCACCATTAGAGGGGGGAGAGAAAGACCTAAATTTTGGTATGTATATTATATTGTGATTGGGTCGACTTTTTGAATGGATAAGAGAATTGGGATTATGCAATATACCTCGTCTTATAAAACATCTTTAAAAATGTATTTTTAAAATACAAGAAACTCAAGTCCTTGTAAATATCGATATATTAATGGCTTAAGAATCCATTTTTAATGGAACATAGTTTTTGGCAAAAATTCTATTTTTGAAACCTAATATCTGGGTTTTAAAAAATGCATCTTTTAGTACCTTTCGCCAGGCACGCTCACCTGTATATATATGTATGTACAACATGGTATAAATAGTATAGTATATCATATTACAGTATAACATAAGATAGCTCGAATTCGTCGGGACCGGCCTCGGTAGTTTGAATGATCCGTAGTTCAAGTATCTAACAAAGATAAAGTGGGAAAAAAAACGGGACAGCAGGCACAATTCGATGGATGCGTGATTTCAAGTATTCTGTGTCGACCTATCCATGTCATACTGTATATGTAATATCACAGTTGTCTCATCATAGGAGCTTGATAGTCGAGAGACAGAAAACCCAGGTTCTTTGGTGGATTTTCAAAGGGCCCAACTCAGCTTCCATCTGTTGGCTTCCTTTAAGTTCATTCTTTGTTGAAACAATGACCCGTAGGTGATAAAGACACTGACACATGAGGGAAGATAGAAAGCTTTGTTTCAAGTGGCTTGGCTGACCAAGATAACAATTAGGTAGATCTTCAACTAAACCTGCACACTATCATGTAATATTTGAATATATTATATATACCTATACAATAAACTCACAAGAACTTCCTTGACTTGACTTTGGTTTTTTCTTTTTTATGTCTATCAGATCCACAATGGGCTTGTTCACTAGCTTGATGTCTGACTTTTCAGTTTCCTTTGATGAACGATCTGAAAAAAAAAGTAAATACTATTATGAGAACCCATCTCACTCTTCTCCTTGGACATATACTGCATCTGCTATTTTTACAAAAATTGCTTCACCTGTTCAGAACAACAGATAACAACTGATTATAACAAATAACAACTGATAACAGCAAATAAAAACTGATAACACCGAAATACTTTGATTCCAGCCTCAAAAATCAATATTCATATAGTCAACCAAGCCTCTACTTTACGTGCACAACTACAAGCAATTACCAGAAGTAGAATATTATTCTTTAGCGATGACCGGAGTTGCGTCCCTTTTTTGGTTTACATTCAAATTGAACGTAAAATCGAAAGTAACAATTTATCGAAAAAACCCAACTAAATGAGGATGTTTGTGTTGATATTTGTCGTTATTTTGTTGTTATCAGTTGTTATTTGTTATTTCGACAAAGATAAATACCGTCTATTGTTTGCTTGATTAAATTTGACTTTGTAAAATATAGCTTAAAGATGATTCCCATATTTTTCATATAGTTCATGCACTTTTATTAATTTTTAAAAAGCAGTCGAAGGCGTATTAGTTGTTGTATAATCATTTCAATCTTTGTAGAGAGCCATGTAATTAATGTCACAAGGTTTTTTCAGCCGACTTCTTCATGTATCACAGTTCATCATTCTTTGGTGGGTATTTTTTTAGTAGACGTTTTACAGCGCTTGCAACTGAATAAGGTCATATGAGCGCCAGAAAAATAGTGTTACAAGAGAGTAAGTAACATAAAAAAAATAAGAAGGGGAGATAAGGACGATAGACGTTTGATAGGAAATAAGAAGCAAACCACACCAGAGCACCCACCTACCACCCACATTCTTTGTTTGCTGTAATATTTTCATACCTTTTCTCTTATTATTCCTCTGCTGATCCACACTCTCTTCAAGTTTTAGAGAGTCAGTCTTGGAGTCTGTGACCTCCATTGACTTGTAGTTTGGTGCTTGACCAGAGACATTTGGGGTAGCTGTTGACATTTTCCCTGTTGGAGGGACAAAGCTTGGGTGAAGTCTTGACATGAGAGCCAGCCTTTGGGTGAGTGCAGGGTGTGCCTGGAAGGACATAGACTGAGGTCCTGCAGCAGACAGCAAACTGGGGTACCCGGCCACCATTGGGAGAAATTGAGGGAACGCTGGATGCTTGGGGGTGTGAGGGGCTGGACTAAGACTTGAAGCATCATCTGGTGGAAGGTGGAGGGATGAGGGGATGCTGGTATTGCTACTGCCGGATGACATGGTGAACAGGGGGGACAACTGATTGTTGTTGCCATCACTCTCGCGAAGCTGTGAGTTGTGAGTGGGCAAAGTGTCAGTTTTTACCTTGATGGAACTAGTACTACCAGAGAAGGAAGCTGTACTCTTTTCCTTGTTGAAACCTTGGAGGCCATAGGGCTCCTGAGGATTGAGGAAATGGTCTGGATCAGCTTAAACTTCATACTTTATATCAACAAATAAATACAATGTCAGCTGAGTCAAAGTGTCATGCTTTCTTTAAAAACTCCGAGAGTAGCAGAGTAATTTGAAGAGAATATAAATGCCAGGTGCCTTGAACATCTTGTTCCACGTGGAAAGGTAATGGGGACAGACCAGAACAAAAATTTTTAGTTTTTGAGAGCATCCAAGAAGAGAAATAATGACAAAGAATGGTTGCTGATGTCCGTTTCATATCAGGCACTTTATGCAGATGAATAGGGTGAAATGTTAAACGTTTTTGAAAGGGCCATAGAGTCTGAAGTCTTACTCTACAGTCCAAAATATTACCTTTCAAAAATTTTTTTTTTAAAAGCAGGATAAGAGATTGTATTACCGGACCCTTTTTCACTTAGACCCTTGGATATAAATTATTGCTCTATCTTTTGAACACAACATTGTGCCTATTTTGACAAGCTTTCTTTTTTAAGTGCCAGATCTGAAGAAATATTCGATTAATTATGATTCACCACTCATTTTTCTGCCCAAGGTGCTTTCAAAATCATATACCAGCTCTAAATAGGCCTAATAACATCCTTGTCAAAGAAGTCAAAATTGAGAAAAGAAGCACCTGTCTGTATGGGGGCGGGGGGTTGGGGGCAAGTGACACTTGCTACTCCTTCTTTCCAGACCATCTATGTTATTCGAAGGCAATTTTGTCTACGGTAATTACTTCTCTACAATTTCTTTATAGTATGAACAGTAGGCCTACTTGGGAGCAGTATCAAGTCAACAATAAGGAATATATATATTTTCTGCTCAAAATAAAATCCACAAATCTTTTTAAGCGAATAGCATTCTCATTGTCAAGTTGTCTTCAGTGCCGCATAGATCTAAAAGAATCAAGGCTGAATTTATAACATCTCTAGTTGCCAAATGTTCCTCCTGCTGCTCTTCACATATCCATTGTGTAGTCCTTGAACCTGAGGTATTTAATTACAAGAACTGAAAGGCAAAGTTCAATACAGATGCCTTTTATTGCTTCTCATAGTTATTCTCACTTCAAGCAATTTCAATTTCTTGGACTCCAGGTTTGACACTTTGCTTGTTCTCCCACAAGTAATGATGTATGAAAGTAAGTACCAAGAGCATCAATCTGTACGTTGTGGAAATGAGGAATCATCCATGTCTATATAGTTCTTCAGATCAATTTACTCTTCAATTGTACTCTCAGAATGGAATACGAAAACAATTTATTGACTGAGAAAAAGACTTTAATAAGTTGCTCAAACAAATATAATATATATATTATTCTTTTCCTAGATTATGAAAAATAACTTTAGAAAGACAAACGTCTATTATATTTTGCAAATCATAATGTCATTTTCAATTTCGAAATAAAACATACATATTCATTGACATCTGTCCTAAAACAATGCTAACCTTCTCTTTCACGAGTTCTAGGTTGAAGTGCATTTGAAAGGGAGGAGGACATCGCACATAGCAAATTCAATAGGTGAAAATGCAGTCAATACAGTTTCTATTCACCAATTTTGCTTGTTAGTGTCAAATTTTGAGGAGAGCATTGTTTGAGCATTGCTTCTTTATTTCCATAAGAAGATTCATTTTTTAGAATTAGAAAACTTCCTGTTTATATTTAGCGACTTTTGACACTGGATCAATCCATACAAACTTTGTATGCAAAAAAAGGTTATAAAAAATTAATTTGCTTTCATACTGTCACAACTTAACTGTGAAAAGCTTTAGGCAATAATCACACGTACCAAATTAAAACGCATTTAAGTTCTATACTTGATAATTTAATGAAACACATAAATTGTTGCATTTTTAATGAGATAGAAAGGCAGTTTTTTATATAATAAAAATACATGATGAATACACAGAGATATTTGAACGATGACATCAGCTACCAAAGCAGCATGACTTACAACAACATCCGCAACAATTGCACAAAAGATATGAAAACAGTTTTTGCTGTAATTGAACTGCAAGCTTTCTGTTTTAATCCATAACAAAAAAAGACCACAAAAAACCAAAAAAAACCAATCAAATACCGTACAAATTAATCAACCAAAAAAAAGACAACACAAAGGTAACAACAACAGCAACAACAACAACAACAGCAGAAGCAGTAGCAGCAGCAGCAGCAGCAACAACAGCAACAACAAAAAAGGAAATGGTCACACTAAAAGGAAATTGCAGTAAAAGGACTCCATAACCATTACTCTTCTACATCTGCAATTTTTCTACACGTTAAGGCTGTCTTCTATGCTTAGCCAACCACTTCGCAAATTTTGATATCACATCTACAGCAGCTACCTGATGAAGGAAGCTGTGGCTGACACCACAATCTTGGACTTTATCAAGTGTTGCACTGGCAGAAGGCTTTTGTGAGGAGACAGACAGGTCCATTGGCTGGTCTTCTGTTGAAGTGTCCACTGCAGGAGAAGTGGCTCCACCGGACATTTGAGCTAATAAACTGGGAGCTTCGACCGTTAACCCTGGTTTCACTTGCTTGCTGAAGTCAAGAGGCCCTTCAGTGTCAACATCTTGCGGACTGAAATCTGAGGTTAAGGTGTTAGACTTGAACTTTTTCACAACAGCGCTGTCACCCCTGTGTGGGGCGATACTGATCTCCTTCAACCAGCTCGGTTTCTCTTTTGGCTTGTCTGCAGATGCAGGTGTAGAGTGAGCGGGTGGAGGGGCAGAGAGCTTATTATTTGGATCCAACAGTGAAGAGGACATGACCTCTGCTCTGCAAATAAATCTCTCACAAATGGGACCTCTCACTTCAGGGTGGTGTCTGTTCATGTGCTCCATAACACTGTCTTTGGTAGAAAAGGGTGCCTGTTGCGTTGAAATAGAATGTTAATTTTAATATTCAAGTTTTTGACATTGTCTTAATATGAGGTCAAAAAGAAGACAAACACATGATATTAAAGGATATAAGATGCAAAAGAAAGCAAAATTATAGACAATATTAATGTTTTAGAACTAGAGGAAACATGAAAGCAGTAATATCCTTTAATCATCGACAAAGCATAAAGATCAAAGAGGCAAAGCAAGCATTCAAAAGTTAACCACAATATCACAGAAGCAAAAATGTGTATTACCTTCCATGGAAAAAGAGATAGAAAAAGGACATCAGAAAGTAAAGAACAGTCTGCCTTTAAAGCAATCACAATGACACAGCACATCCTTCAGTTACAGGTAATCATTGTTACAATAGTGATTTAGGGATACTGTGAACAAAACATCTTGATACGTTCCTCTGAACTAATTATTTCTTTGAACAGCACTACATAAACTACCATTCTTTGGGTCTTTGGTTTGATTGTTATCAAGTTCATAGGCATGGTGTATCTGTTCAAGTGTGAGGGTGTGTGTGTGCGTGTTTGTGTGTGTGCGTGTGTGTGTGTGTGTGTGTGTGTGTGTGCGTGCTTGTGTGTGTGTATTAATGTGTGCATTTGCTTTTGTGTGTGTGTGTGCAAGTGCCTGCGTGTGGGGTTGTGTGTGTTCGTGCATGCATCTGTGTGTTTTTGTGAGTGTGCGTGTGTGTATCTGCATGTGAGCATGTGTGTGTATGTGCATGTATGTGCATATGCGTGTGCGTATGCATGCGAGTGTATGTGCATCCACAAAAAAAAGAATATCAAACCCTTTTTATCTCACTGTAGCCTCCGAACTCGTTCTTTCTTTGTAAAAACATTTTGCTTCAAACAAGACCATATATGCTCACATGGAAATCCGTCCGTCTGTCTGTCTGTCTGTCTGTCTGTCTGTCTGTCTGTCTGTCTGTCTGTCTGTCTGCCTGCCTGCCTGCCTCTCTGTTATTCTTTCTTTCTGTCCTTTTGTCTTTCTGTCTTTCTTTCTTTCTTTCTGTTTTTCCTTTCTCGTTTTTTCTTTCTTTCCCTTTCTCTTTCTATTGCCTTTTCTCTCTGTAGGTATCTGTGTCTGTGTTGTGTTTATCTCACTATTTACACAGCCTATCAGTCCATCTCTCTCTACCCCTCTTTCTTTCTTTCACTCTCCTATCTCTTTCTCACTCTTTTATTTACACACACATACGCTCGCACACGCACAGGAACACGCACACATACACGTACATGTACACGAACACGCACATGTACACGAACACGCACATGTACACGCACATGTACACGCACACCCACGCGCCCCCACCCCCAACACACACACACACAAACACACACATACATGCACGATTGCTTGTCTTATTACTTTCTGCCTATCAGTCCATCTCTCTCTACCTCTCTATTTCTTTCTTTCTTTCCTTCTTTCTTTCTTTCTCACTCTTTAAAACACACACACACACACACACACACACACACACGCATGCATGCATGCATGCAAAAACTACTGATCTCCAAAATCTTGAATGCCCTTTCAGGTCACAAATTTCTACACTCTGAGAAATCAAGGAAAGTTATACATATACGTACATCACATTTTTTACAAATGAATCCCATTCTGCAGTCAGGAGCATTTTGCAAATGTTGCCGAAGGCCTTTAGAGTTGACACAATCCAAACCACAGCTTTTGCATACAGTCTCGTGAAAGCTTTGGGGAGTGGGAGAGTCACTTGGGGACAGACTCCGACTGGCAATGACGTACTTGTTAGATGTGAGATACTCATGTAGCTGGTCTTTGTGCAGACCATGTCTTTGTCTGTGGGAAAATTTGAAAGAAAAATAATAGTAGGAAGGATCTTTTACTGTGATAGTCATACCTAAAAGCTTAAAAATTGTAATTGCCCTGCTACTGTTGAATATTAAAAATTTCCCATGGCTCAATGTGAACCTGCAAATTATTCTTTAAGTAAACGTTTTACAGCACTTGCAATACAATTAGTTTGTATAAGTGCTGAAGATTAGAGATGTTACAAGAAAGTAACGAACACAAAAACAAAGGAGGAAAGATAAGGAGGATAGACGTTTGAAAGGAAAGAAGGAGCAGCTAGATGATGTTAGAGCACCTGCCAACCATCCATATTTACACATTAATATGTGCTGCCAAATTGTACGAGATGACATAAAAAAATGGCATCAGGTATTCCTGGTTTCATGTTCATACATACTTGCAAAGCTCATCCTTAAGATGGGAAAAGAAAGAAACTCTCTGCCAGCACCTTTTTCAAAATAGTCAGTTATGCTACAGTCAAAACTTTTTTTAAAATGCTAAAAGCAAAGTTATTCTTTCAGCCCATAATATACGTAAATACTCTATACTCTATGTTCAAAATAAACAGTTAGCTAAACTCTGCTGACCTAACTTTGAATCAGCTATTTCAGTATATCTGGTTTACAATCTGAAATATTTACTTTTTTTGTCTGTGACAACCTATGTTAGAAACTCTGTAGGTGAGTATAATGTTATGATGTCATCCTTGCAAGTCCAAAATATTTGGAATATGAGATAAAATGCATGGAACGTATATGAAATTTTTATTTTTCTAATTTGGTGAAGCTAAACTGAAGATGATTTTGATTTGAAATTTCAGATCTGTGAAAACGTATAGTAAAATATCTTACTGTAAGTTAATTTGTTGCAGATTCAGTCCATCTTATTAAAACTTTAAACTCATAAAAGGGTATTTTATTTGACTGCTGGATAGCATCACTCAGTAGCTCAGAAAGTACAGTATAAATCTATAATTTTACCTAAGATGTCGTTCACAGTTCGCTTTGGTGGTAAAGGAGTACTCGCAAATTTTGCACTTGTACGGCCTTTCTCCGCTATGTGTTCGCATGTGACGCTGCAGCGTGCTCTTATCTGTACTGGTGTAGTTGCAGATCAAGCATTCATACTGTGACTTATGGGTAAGCTGGTGAGCTGTAGACAAATCATAATATGTATTGAAAAAGTTTGATTAAATAAAAAAATTTAAAAAATCTACTCATTTCGAAATCACTCACGGAAAGATAAGATAAAACTAGGGGAAAAAAATTCATAATTGAAAATTCGACATTTAGCGTATCAAATCCTTTCTGATAACAATGGAATGTCTTCAAAGCATCAGTACTCAAATATATTTTAGATGTTTACTTATTGACAGACAGTATTTTAACTTCTCTTGAACTCTTGAATGTAAACAACTCAATATACAAAGAAACTTTATAGACTAATCAAATTACAGTAGTGAAGAGGGCAAGTACAACGCCCATGACATTTGGTAACATCCACAAAACTTTCACATGAAGGCACAAATAGGCATTAATTATTTAGCATTTCTCTTTGTATAGTTGACATGCACAACAAGAAAAACATCACACCCATGCTAGATTTGGTGCATTCTCATCTCCTGTCTTTTTCTGCTCCTCTAAAAGGACTGCATAAGCTGCGAGGTCATATTAAAAGTGCATCAATCCCCACATCCAAATGCCATGCTACTAAATTTATGTTTTAATTGAAACCATTATGCTTTGTGTGCTTTTTCCTACAAATGATGCTTTCATCATGCTTCATGCCGTATGATCCACAAGTAAGAAGAGGAATCAAATAAAACATCACATTGGCATATTATCTGAGGAGTTCATGAGCTAGTTCTCAAACAAAAAAGCAAATAAAAAAAACAGTCTGAGATAGCCACTCTTAGACAAAGACACCCAGGAAGTCAACACTGAAACTGATAACATCTGAAACATGTCAGAATGTAATAAGAGTGTAATCTCCTACACAAAACTCAAAAGTAACAAATGACACAAAAGCACAGAAACTTCTACACAGCAACAAACGTCAGGAAACAGCTTACCGTTTGAACAGTTCTGAGTATGCATAGAGATGAAAAAGGAATATACATGTCAATCATACTATAATGATAAAGTACTGAATACAATTCTCAATTCAGTTAACAGTAGATCGAAAAACAATTTCTTTCACAGTTATATGCACTAAAATTGACAAAACTGCATTAAACAAGAGCAGCTGACCTTTCATACTAAATAATAGGTCTCTATTATCTTCAATCATGTTTATAACTGTTCTTTTGGATTTGTTTGAAGCATCTGTACCACTATATTGAAATATTTTCACAGATTTGACACAGTAAAATCAAAATTAGCTTTGATTTAGCCCAAACCAAATAGAACAATAAAAAGCATTCACTCCATGCTTTTCATCTCACCTTCTAAATCTTTTGGACTTGCAAGGATGACATCACAGTGTTTACAGGGAAACACAGGTGGATGGACAACAGCCCGTGCCACAACTGAGGACTCAAAAATCGTAGTTTGTGAGTCTGTCTGTCCTGACAAATCATCCGACTCTGAACTTGACCTCACAGGGACAGACGTGGGACGGTCAGACTGCTTGGTTTGGTGGATCAAAAGGGGGAAACCTTTGGTCTCTGGCACACGAACAGCTGACTTGGATGAGGGTAGGAAAAAGTTTGTCAACCTCAGCTTTGAGTCAGTAGCACTTTCTTCCTTCTTTATGGCTGTAACACCAGGAGAGGCGCATGGTTCACTCTCTTCTTCTTTGCAATTGTCAAAGTCCATTCTGTCCTCAGCATCTGACATAGCATAATCATCATTATCATTGACACTCAGATCAATGCTTTCATCATCTTCTGTCTTTATGGAGTGTTTTTGGCCAATTTCTTCAGGGGAGTCCTTAGAAATAAGACCAAATTGGGCCAGAAAATAATTTTGAGGCATGGCTTCCTCTTCTGATTCATGCTTAGACAAATATTCATCAAATTTAATATCGGACACATGTTTCAGCATATGCTCTTGCAGTCTCAGAGAATCTGAGAAGTGACAGTTACACTTTGGACAAGTTGTATACTCCTCAGGCAGATGTGAAGCCTCATGCAGATCTCTGGCGCCTTCAACAGGGAAGCCTTTGCCACACTCCTGGCATTTAAAAACAGGTTCACTTTCACTTTTCAAAATGGTTTTGCTCTCACAGAATGCTTTGGCAATCAGCGGAAACTTTTTTGTTGTGAAACTAGCAAAGCCTAACTCTTGGAAACCTGATTTTATGGAGTCATTGTCTGTGTTATTGTTGCTATTATTATCATTATTATTGTTGTTGTTGTTGCTACTATTGTCTCCATCTGCTGTTTCTGAGGATGAGCCCGTTTTGGGAGGCGTGTCAAGGTCAGCTAGCTCTTCATCTGGCATATGGTGAGTCAAGGTATGCAAGAGAAGACTTTCTTCAGATTTGGCAACAACTTGGCAAGTCTATGGAAGAGAGAAGAAAAACAATTATTATTAAATTACAGCAATACAACTACAATATACATACAACACTTAGAACAGAATATGGATAGAATATCATTTCTACTGCAAAACAAATCAAGTTAATACAGGAAAAAGCAGTGTACATTCTTATATATGTGTTGTATGGCATTAATGTAAATCTGTTTACACTAACAGTACTACTACAATAACCACATGAAGTAATACATGTAATATATAACACCATATCAGAGTTTTTTGTTCTCATTTTGAAATTTATCAGTGACGAAAAAAAAAGGAATGTTCTTCAACAGAATAAAAAAGAAGGTTGCCCACCTCTTGACTCAACGGAGCAGAGGAAGATAGGACCGTTACAACTGATATATCCAGAAATAGATATATCCAGAAAACCAAGCATATGTTTGTTTATTACGCAGTTGAATGACTTACTTGTCTTTAAAGAAAAAAAACAATGACGAAAACAACAACAAAAACAGTCAACTAACTAAAATCACCCTCACATGCAAAATAAAACAGATGGAAGCAGCAGACAAACCAAGCTTGCCACATTTTAATAACCAGATGGTGTCATTTGTATGGGATTGCGCACAAAGGAAAAAAAGAAAACAAAAGGAAATCACAACAGGGAGCCCCATTCCCTCCATTCATATCACACGATGCAGATGGCCTTGTTTTGAACCTCCAATGTACTGTTCAAGAAATTAGATTGTCTTAGAAGAATTTTAAAGGTTTTATATTTGAAAAATTCTGCTTCCTGAATAACCTTGCAAGGTTAAAAGGAAAGTTAAAGTTAACCCACACAGTTGCCCATTATTGTCTCATCAAATCCTAATTACAAAATCATAGCTCACCTTGCAAGCATTGCCACTTTCTGCCTCCAGCTGTGTGTCTACAATCAC
The DNA here is from genome assembly GCF_000002075.1 of Aplysia californica. Classification (NCBI taxonomy): domain Eukaryota; kingdom Metazoa; phylum Mollusca; class Gastropoda; order Aplysiida; family Aplysiidae; genus Aplysia; species Aplysia californica. The sequence continues at coordinate 262,809 of NW_004797556.1, forward strand.
ATGACTTTCCATGTGAGACTCCAGAGCAAACTCACTCGAAAACTCAGCTTTGCACACAGTGCATGTGGATGGCTTGGACGATCTCAGGTCTGGGCTTGGGGGCCTCATGGGGGCCATCATTTGCTGACTTATCCGGGCTCTTTTTGCGAAGATCTCACCAGTCACAGGGTCCATCATTCTCTGGAAAAGATGAGGAGAGGGAGAGGATATCACATTAAAATCGGTTGAAACCAAGACAGCTAATAGCAGAATCATGCCCACAGCCTTCGATGTGAGGGGCCCCGCACGTGTGCAGAGCAAGGCTCATGATTTAAATTTAATGTCTAGTTGACATAGAAGGTTACAGAATCACAAAGTCAATTCTGAGTTTCATAATCTTTCAACATTCATTGGATATATCAAAGGTAAGATCAACTAACACCTATAGAGTTTGAAAAGACAATCAAATGAACTAAACCGGGGCCCCAGTTCTTACCATGCAGCCTGAAACAGCTAATCAGATCAATTTGGAAAATATATTACAAAAGATTCCAGTAGATAACTGTAAACTGTATATACATTTTTTAACAATTTCTACAATGTATTAATTTACAAAGATCTGGAGAAGGTTTTTAGACACACCAAATCAACAAAACCGAGAATATCAATTCCTGTGAGTGGGAAAAAATATAACAAGAAAACGCACTCACAGGCATGAATGGAAGAACTCTGGTTGGGTCAGAAAACATCTGATGAAATGGGAAAGCTGGATGGTGTGGGGCGGTGAACGGGAACATGTAGCCAGCCATTCCAGCCATTCCCATTGCTTTGAGCTTATTCACGTCATCTGTATAAGATAATATGAATATTAAAGACTAAGGTAATACAATGAAACAATTGGAACAATTGAATGATGCAGTTCTTTTCGCAAAACAAATCTGCCTCACACCATATGACATTTTCATGTATGTTTACTATCTCTAGTCTTTTTCATCCTCCTTCCTCCTCCTCCTCCTGAGAAAAAGAGAGAGAGAGAGAGAGAGAGAGAGAGAGAG
>NW_004797556.1:271120-272815 GCF_000002075.1 Aplysia californica
ACCAGATCACCCGCCAACCACCCACTTATAAAGTATCAAAACCCCGGGAAGGGGAGAGTGAAATCACTGAAAGGTCAAGGGCCAAAGTTTAGTGTCGAAGACCTCAAACTTACCAGAAGCGAGAGAGAAGAATTAGAAGGGAAGGGCTTTTGTCCGTGTAGAACCGGCTGAAAGCACGGGATGGGGGATGGATAGAGATCAAAAGATGGCAGAGAAAAGGTGGAGGATGCTATTGTGTGCGAGGCATGCGGTCTGGTGGGTCTGAAGCAGGGACAGAAGAGGAGAAGAGGTAAGAAAACCTCCACCATCACTGAGGCAGAACTAGTTGGGAGAACATGGGGACGCTAATAGATGACACGAAAAGGAGGGGGGGGGAGAAGATTTGGAAAAGAGGGGGAAGTTGGGGGGGGGGGGATTCAAGTGTGTACGTCATCTTACCCCAATACAAAAAAGGTGTGTGTCTGTGTGCCTGTGTGTAATTTCGGGGGGGGGGGGTCAATGAGGAGTACAAACAGGTGTACTGGGTTGGTTGTTTTTCATCCGCATTGCGATAGTAACAGCTTCTCGCTGGATAACGTTTGGAATGCAAAATACTCATTGCCTAACCAAACACCTTAACACAACATGGACCTCCAAAAAGGACCGTAGGGGCCTAATCGTATCCTGGACATGCGGGAACTTTTTTTTTAAAGAATAAAATCAAACAGAATAGTTATAAATAGACCAATAGTCATACTTCTAGTCAAATGAAAATGTGTTAAAGATATAAATGAATCATAATTGAAAACGAAACGGCGGAGCACGCCAAGCAAACTTAACCACAAAAAACAGCTGAGTGACAGATTATAGTAGAATTTGGAAAGCACATAATATGTGTCCAATTAAGTTGTTTACAAGGGCTCGGTAAGGTCACACCCAATTTCGCAGGGGCAGACAATCGTGATCAAGAAATATGAGGAAGAAAAAGAAAATGACAGCAGTACACCGAGCAAACGTTTGAAAGAAAATCGTACTATAGGAGGCAAATATCACCATCCTGTTTTGTTCAGTTAGAAAAGCTAGCCCACTTCGCTTTGCTTCCGTTGTTTGTTCGTTTGTTTGTTTGTTTGTTTGCTTTTTACTTCGCAGCTTACAAGTCATCTCAAATTTACATCCGTCTTAGCATTTTTTTAGCGCCGCATTCAGTAGGCGTAATAGCAGGCACGAAAAACGTTGCGAGATGACGTCAGCAGGTGTGTCTTGGCACTATTGCGCTTAAAGAGATAACTTTTTCGGGTAAAACTTTACAGCCCCAAGATAGAAAAATAGAACATTTCAGATCTGGACCACTTCGCTAATACAAACAATAATAGCACATTGAAGGCAGGCTGCGAGAGGGGGAAAATAAAATGTTCCTGAGAGGCAGTTCGTCAATAGGAAGCTGAACATCCGACTGAAATACGGTTGAGCCTTCTGTAGTAATTTCACCTCGAAGTACGGTGGATGGGATTTGGGCAGGTGAAGACAATGACTCAACTGAAAAAAGATCTAACAGAAACAAACGCACCGAGGAGCGCATGTATTTCAGTCAGCCGCGGATCAAGACATCCATGTAGGCCTACTACAGGCTGACAGGTTCAATTGTGTCGATGGGGCCGTAAACATCTACACCTGATTACTCTTTCTCTCTCTCTCTCTCTCTCTCTCTCTCTCTCT
>NW_004797556.1:274147-276734 GCF_000002075.1 Aplysia californica
TAATATATATATTATATATAGGGAAAGGGACTGTACCGTAGGTTTCATTACTGACTTTCGAATCCTTTTTTCATCATGTTTCCCCCCATTCAGTCTAAATATTTCTGTGTTCGATCCTCTTTCATTTACTGTTTCTAATTTTCAGTTTCAGTTTGGCGAAAGTTTAATGGCGCTCGCAACTGCGTAAGGTTTCGAACTTTATTTTCAGACCGCTTTCATCATGCCCCATCAGGTGTACATGCGTCAGATATCGGGTATTTCGCTGGCTCTATGCTTTAACCATTGTCCTTCTAGGGCAGGTTGACATGTTATCGGAGACACATTCACGGCGTCCTGTGTATCCGTTTTAACTTCGTTCCAAAGAAAACGTCGCCGGAATCTATTGTGCAACTGCGTTCAAGGGGTGTGGGAACAGAGAGGTGTGTGTGCGCGGCATGGGCTGGTTTACCGCATAGCTCAAAACGAGAGACAGATGCTTTTTTTTATCGTATCAGGGAGTGTTCTATTGTAACATGGATATGACAGGTAAGACTTGCTCACATATATTACACAGTGACGACGATACGGTGACTAAATTAATCAAACCTAGAGTTACACAAATGCCTCTGCAACCCTCGTTTACTTGCAATTGTTCACTTTGTTTCTTGAAGCTAAGATGGAAGAATTGGACACAGTGAAAGGAAAGAAAGAAAGAAGAAGAAAGAAAAAGGAAAGAAGGCAGACAGAAGGAGAAATAAAATATCACACACAAACACACACACACACACACACACACACTCAAACACACACACACAAACACACACACACAAACACACACACACAAACACACACACATACACAAGCACACACACACACAAACACACACAACATACCACACCTTTGAGGAAGTGTAGGGTGGGAATGGGGAGGGGGGGGGCAATCATCCTTTTCCTCCGACCCACCCTTCTTCCCACATTCCTTTCCACTAGTTATAGCTAAAGATGTAACCAAACAGTTGTAGATGACTGAATTGTTTATTCCTATAATTTGTTTTAAGTGAATAGATCTCAGAGAAGGAGATCTCACAAAACAGGCACACAGACAAAACGCTTGATGAATCCTTACAAACATAAAAGACAGGGTGTTTCCAGCCATCTGCCCCTCTATCCATTCATTTCGATTCATCCTTCTATCCATTCACTCATCCATTCATCCCTCTATTCTTCCATCCTTCCGTTAAATCAACACATAGATCTATTTTAATGCCAATTCTAGACAGTTTTTGACAATCCTGATTTAACTACGGATGTGTCTCAACTAAAACTATTGAGTGAAGTGTCTCCTTTCCATCTAAAAAAAGACAGAGGTAAATTTGAGGGACAAGCAAAAGAATCAAACTGAAACAATGTACACATTTTGCTCCTTCTATTCAAGGTGAAATTATTGTTCTCTTTTTATTTTTCCAATAATAGCGCCCTATCCAAACAACAACAACATCAATGATAATAATATGAATATAATAATACTATAACAACAACAACAACAACAACAACAACAACAACAACAACAACAACAACAACAACTACAACAACTACAACAACAACAACAATAATGATAATAATAACAACCATGATGATGAAGATGATGATGATGATGATGATAAAGATGATGATGATGATGAAGATGAAGCTTGATGATGATAATCTGACTCGAATATGATTTAATTTGAGTCTACAGGAGCGCAATACACTTGCAATCAAATGATAAAGTTAATGATAATACTAATAAACAACAACAGACTTACCCTATCTTAAATAGAAGATACCACGATGATCAATCATCACACAACAGTTTATCAATACCACAACTGAGCAGCATACTGACTTAAGGTTTCACAAAGTTCAAATAAAGTCTGGCATCCTCTTCTTAAATTGTTAAGGAAATTGTGATTCTCACATTGGTATTTAACACAAGGGGCAGTTATTACGTGCATGTCCGGGCGTGAACGTCCAAAACCCCCCTAAAAAATCTCACTGGCTGTCGGCACCGATGCGCGGAGACAGCACCGCTACCGGACACCCTCTAAACCTCCTGGTGAAATCACCGCCGTCGGGTGCTGTGTATCGCGCGACCTTCACGAAGCGGGACTGATCTACATCACCCGGACAGAATCGAGAGGGAGGGGGGAGGGGGCCACATCGTTTTCCCAGCCAGCCTGTATTGTTATGACAGAAGGCTGGCCGGCCTGCGAGTCTGAGCAGCGCCCGATCGTGCTCTCACAAGCTTCTTCTTCCACGCACCGCGACACACGCTCAGCGAGGCTGCTGACAACTGAGCTATGAAATGTCTCTGCTGCCTGCTTCTTTTGCTTCTGTGAGGGACGACTGCGGACGCGATGGGGAGGGGAGTAGAAAGTGGTTTTCTTTAAGCAGGAAGAAGTTTAGTTTTAGTCAGAGTTTTACGGCACTTGCACACGATAAGGTCATAGAAGTGCCGAAAATTAGAGGAGTTACAAGAGAGTAACAAACACACACATACAAAAAAAAAGAGGGGAGATAGAGAAATTTTTTTTTTAAATATCTGCTACACCAGAGCACCCGCCAACCAC
>NW_004797556.1:277430-280901 GCF_000002075.1 Aplysia californica
ACAGACAGACAGACAGACAGACAGACAGACAGACAGACAGACAGACAGACAGACAGACAGACAGAACAGATAGATGAGGTAGTCATCTTTACGGGTAACTGCCCTCCCTCAGAGCCATCCACTGGTTGGGAGGGAATTAGTAGCAAAATAATGGAACCCAAAGACCCCCCTCCCCCCTCTCGGGACAACCTGACAGCCAAGGGGGTGGTGAAAACAATGATGGGAATGGTGGGGCAGGTTGTTCAGTCAGAAATAGCTACGTCCATCTTTCGGGCGTAGTTGATAAAGGTTGACGAGAGTTAACGACTCCACATCAACAATGGTGTTTAATTTTGTGTATGCAGGAATTATTCCATAACACTCAAGTCAAGGAATCTAAACGGCATTGCTTCCACATCACTCCAACATGATATTGCTGCCCTGCGGAAGAAGATGCGAATGACTCTAAATGACTAAGTCTAAGAACAAAGAAGGTGATATAAGAGTCCTGGAGATAATGTGGCAAGAAAAGAAAAAAGACTTTATACTCGTACACAGACGTTCAGAAACGCTATTAACTTTTCAAAACAGGTGCAAGGAGCAGATATCACTACTGCGATTTTGTATCTGTCATAGGTAAGATGAAAAAAAATTGAAAGATAGCACCAACCCAAATTTTTAATAAGATTCCTAAAACACCAATCAAGAATTTCTCTTGATGTAAGAAATAGACTATGCTCTCGGAAGCATGACTAAATCTGAAGAATTGAGTGGAAAAGGGTGTTTTAATAAGGTATCAGGTCAAATGGGAGAAATGTTTCAGTACACAAAGGGGGAGTTTAAAACAGATTGCCAGAACACAAGGGATAACTTTTAAAAGATTAAAGTAATATTTTGGAAGAAGTGCAAGCTGCTATTCAGGAAAAGAAACAAGGAAAAGCTACATTGCAGCAGAAAAATTGGGTACGGAAATACTGCTCTATATCACGGGGTGCCACAGAGTGTGAGTTCCATAGAACAATAAGCTTTGGAGTCATTTTAAAGAAGTTTTGCGCTAGGTTGATTACTGTTTTCTGAAATCGACAGCGAAGAGCCAAAGGACACCACATACGTCGGTTCGCGATGTTAGGCAACGGCAAATTCTATTGACAACGCAAGGAAGGGTGAGCACAAGATTCGAAAGCAAATTAAAACATTTTAAATGCTCTAGATCTAGATCTAGATCAAGATCTATGTTTTCTAGGGTTTTTGTACTTAAGTGTTCTCAACCCTTTTAGAATTATGTCGCCAGAATAAATAACTTCCTGGGGAACTCCGAAAAGCAAGGCTTTTTTTTGTTTGTATAAAGTATAACCAAGGTTTCCCACAGTTCTAAACTTGGCCTAACCTAATGATGGAACATGACACAGTATTATGAACTCTCAGTCGATTTCCCCCAACATTACTCGCCTTTTAAAGTTTGGTTAAAGAAAAACATCGACACAGCGATGGGGCCATTAAGTTCAGAGAAACAATAACGCAAACAAAAACCACAGAGAGAGAGAAACGAAGTGGGGCCCATCCTTGACGCCCTGAAACCATCCTCGACTTGAAATTCAGAAATTACACACTCCATAGACCCGAGTTCTCAAAAATTATAATCAAACACTAGATCTAGAATCTAGATCAAGGTCTACTTACCATGAGTGTAGTTGTTGCTACAAGTAGTATCTCACGTCCAAATTGATTACCGGTACTGCATATGACTCAAGAAATCCTGCTCACCGGACAATATCCAAACGCGTCCTGTGTGTCTCTACTAAAACTATGAACCAAGCGCCGATGAAACTGCCCCCAAGAGAGGAGAGGAAAGAAGAGCGCTGGTGAGCGTCTCTCCTGTCATTTCATTAAATCATCGTTTTAAGAAACAGCGTTTTGAGCAGTCGTCACTGTGTGTAGGACAATGATGAAAAGATGAAGCACGAACAGGTCTTACGGTGATGAACACCGAGTCAGTCCACTGAAGCCATATAGGGATGGCTATTTTTAGTCAAAGAGGGGGAAGGGAAGGGGGTGTTGCGTGATGATAAAACAATGACCACAAACGGTCTGCAGGTAGCGTACTACAAATTTTAATACGATTATCGGGTTGTGCTTTAGCACCCACTCGTCCAAACACACATGCACGCACACAAACACACATACACACAACCACAAATACAATGTGTGTGTGTGTGTGTGTGTGTGTGTGTGTGTGTGTGTGTGTGTTATATTCTTGTAAATATTGCTGTCGTCTCATAAACACATGTGTGTATTCTTTAGGTCAATGAATGTTCATTTGGTCAGTGGGAACTCCTCACTAACTTTTAGAAGATAAGTGAGAATTTATTATTTGAGGAATTTACTTTCATTTTTTCCCCAGCAAGTTCAATACATAATATGTGCTTTGAATTTCAAGCTCGACAATCTTTTAAAATGATAGCTTGGATTTCCACGGCTCTCCATATGGGGAAGGTACCTACAGGGACTTACTTCAAACAGACGTTTTTAATCTTGTTAAAAAACAAATTACGCTCATATACTGAATAAAGAAGCGTAAACTCAATTCTATAGCTTGTTCATCTTCGTCTGTCAGAGGTAAAAACCAGGTATAAAAGACAAAAACCCAAACATACAAACAATATCAACACCCCCTAACCCCAACAACAAATAACTGTTTTATTTTCTCGATCTTAGAATGTGAAGCTAAAAACTGGATGACCATCACAATCCATTAAGGAAGAACACTTCAAACTAAAGTTCCGACACTTAAGTACAAAAACACTAGAAAACATTTGGAAATACATAATGAGGGATTTACAACATACACTTTGAACATCAAAAATTCCATCAGCACCACAGTTTCACCCCCCCCCCCCCCCAATTGAAACACACTCCAACAGGTCATTTCATCCAAGAGTGGCACAGTATTAGTGGTATGATACTCTGACCTTGTTACTGCATGAAATATTCGTACTCGGTGAGCACTGCTTTATTATTGTTTGGACAAGGGGTCCTGACTAGCGTATAATATTTTATTAGTAAATGGGGTCTACTGCTACACATATAGTAGATTTACTGTTAAAACGGAAGAGTTTTAGGACTTCAGCCGGCCTTCAGTCCATCCTTATTGTGTCAGAAGAAAATGAGCTGAAAGTCAGTCAGTCCTCCCGTCCATTCTCACCGCCAAAACCAGCATAGCATTTTGACTGTATTTTGTTCTTGTGTTGACAAAGGTCGTCTTATTTTTTACTTTTCTTGTTGTGCTTGTGCTATCCGTGCAGGTATTTTCTTGTTGTTTTATTTAAAGGAATTGGCTTATAATGTTATGATGCAAAAAATTAACAATAAATTTGAAAGAGAATTGAAAGACTTGTCGAAATTTGAAAGCATTTGATCTCCAAGCAAACGGCTAAACGATATGCCATCTCTCTCTCTCTCTCTCTCTCTCTCTCTCTCTCTCTCTCTCTCTCT
>NW_004797556.1:281094-282205 GCF_000002075.1 Aplysia californica
TTCTACACAACTGCTAGCTAGAAATGAAAATAATAATTGTAAATAATCATAGCCAGAGGTTAGAAAGAATTATTTTCGCATGGCCCAAGAAGTAGTTGTATCTTGGTCCGACTAAAACAAATCACCATTCCCAACCCGCAACCAATCTGGTTGTACATAGTGTCTGGATTAATTTCGCCATGCCCTTGGTGCAACCACCGACATTCCGCTGTCTTATGGACTGCAAATGTTTATCATAATCAGTAGTAAATAATAAATGACTCATCATGAAGAAAATAACAGTATTGGAAGCTGAAATTATTATTTTCTTTCTTTTAAAAAATCTCTACTAGAATAACTAACCTAACAATCTCACAAACCAAGTTTTGAAACAAACATTCTTTAAATGTTCCTTCAATAAAAAAGGACATGAAAAAGGAAGTGGATCATAAGTCAAGAAACAATCCAAGAGAATGTGCTCTGTTCATTATATTTGCTCTTCTGCTTTATGTAGAACAATGGCGTTATTAAAAATTGTAAAAATGATAATAATGATAGAAAGTGGTTGCACCTAGGTCTGGTCGCACCCAGGGCAGTTTACCCTAATTCACTCACTGTTGAGACGCTCATGGTCCTGTTAGCACGACTATCGTCGGTGAAGCGAGTAATGCTCCCATCATCATCATCATCATCATCACCATCGCGAGAAGGCGACAAGGCGATGATGAGTTTGTCTCTGACTACAATATCGTTGTCGTCGTCATCGTCTGCTTGGCCATGGCTATCACAGGGAGCTTTTGGACTAGGAGCGAGCGGGAAAACAGCTTCGCCGACGGCTGTGAACATAATAATGATAGTAACAATAACCATTAAAATTATTGATTGTCATGTTAATAACACCAATGACAATAATAATTATGATCATGATCAAGATGATAACACTATTGGTGATGTTTAGAACAATAGAAATTACACGAAACACAACAACGACATTAATAACAATTGTAAAAATGATAATATTGATAGAAATGCTACAAATAATAATGAGAATACAGATGACGATGATGATGATGATGATGATGATGATGATGATGATGATGATGATGATGATGATGATGATGATGATGATATT
>NW_004797556.1:282407-283720 GCF_000002075.1 Aplysia californica
GCTGCTGCTGCTACTACTACTATTACTACTACTGCTATTATTGGGTTATTGTCAACACCCATGTGCAAAACCCGTTTCAACTAAGTGCAGAGACTGCCAGGTATGTGGATTACGTGATTATCGCCCTTTATGTGGAGCCATTCTAACCCAGTTTCATCGAAGAAATCGCCAAATTTGGGCACAGCATCATTGACAATGAAAATAAAAACCTTGGTAAAGTGTTCTATTCAGCAATGGTAAAGGTTTGTAATTCGTCGCATTGATGGACGAGAAAAAGTGTTTAAAAGAAGAGGATAGAGATTTCACAAATCCAACGTCCCTCAAGGGGCTCGAATCGGTGGCTGAAATGTGATGGTAAGGGGTGGAATCGCTGCTCTTTATTGTACGCATTTGGTTACTTTTCAAAGCCTCAAAGGACGACGATATTGTGAATAAATTCTTCGTCACGGTGACTGCCCTACATGGCACTGTATGGTGGAATATGCCAACAAGACAACGCCCGACCACAAATGGCCGCTATCAGTGAAAACTCTTTCCAAACTTATCAAATCATTGTTCTGGACTGGCCTGCAAGATCAACAGGCCTTAACCAGCCAGAACATAATATGTAAGATGACCTTGACTGGAATATTAGAAACAGGCCGCACTCCGTATAAACTCGTCAGGAACTGAAGGCTGCACTTCCCATGGAATGGCAGGGGATTCTTCAGACAACCTTAAGGTAATTAATTCAGTCAATGAACAGATTATGTTTTGTGTCAGTAATTCAAGCTGGAAGAGGCCACACGCAATACTGAGCAAACTTTGATTTGGATTTTGCAAGGGTCAGTGTGAAATTTTTTTAAATCTCCCTTGAATAAGGAAAGACATAATTCAATTCTTTTCATGTCACGTTGGCAGAAAATAAATAAAGATCGCGTTTACCAGATTTTTCTAGGCTATTTTGAATAGTAAATGAGTTATTGTACTTTTAAAGTGGGTGTGACAGAACTTTTGAAACACAGTATATTCCTTGAACAAGCTCAAATTGATGAAGCAAAAAGCACAAATTTGCATAAGCCTACATACAAGGCTGACAGCAGTCTGGAGCAGAGCTGAATCTGATGACCAGATTTGTGCCTGGATAGAGTGGTGCCGACCACGGAGATCAGAACTGTGCTAGGTTTGCCCCCTTTCCTTTCTAATGTCAGGGGTGTAGGGAGCTGGAGAAGGACTTAAAAGAGAAAGAAGAGAGAGAGGGAAAGAGAGAGTGAGGGAGAGAGAGAGAGATAGAGATAGAGAGAGAGAGAGAGAGAAAGAGAGAGAGAGAGAGA
>NW_004797556.1:286184-288057 GCF_000002075.1 Aplysia californica
CGCCCCCTCTGTTTTATTACACATGTCTTTCCTGACCCATTTTAAAAGCACAATTCTCTACTACATACCGCCGCTCCGTTAGTCTTAATTGGTACCTTGCTAGACTATGGAGCGAATGTCTCTATTTCGAATCACAGACTAGGAGTTTTTTTTAACTCGGATTGATTTATGGAGTTTTCAAGGCTCTCAACCCGTCTGGCTCTGCCCTACTAGAAATGGACTTAAAATTCACAGAAACCTGTCCAAACAATGGCAAATGTGTTTGAAGGGACAGATCAGGTGTTTGGACTTTAAAAAACGCCGTACATTGCGATTACGATTCAAAGTTTTTCGAGAAGGACGTTGAAAGCCAAAGAAATAAAGCCTCTCGAATTCGTCGTTATCAAATTGATTTTTCTCACCTATAAATATGTACTTAGAGATCAGAACAATCGCCTTATACACTTCCCAGAGAGAGAGAGAGAGAGAGAGAGAGAGAGAGAGAGAGAGAGAGAGAGAGACGTTGTTTTAATCGGCCCCCATGAGACATCTGTTTAAATGAGTCTAAATTGTCGAGACATCTTATAGTGAGTACAGTCTTTGCGACTGCTCAAGAGGATCAAGACAGAAGTAAAGGCAAGTTCGATACTACTATGACAATGACAATTTTTATTAATCTCGAAGGGAAATAGTATATTAGAGGAAAGAAATCCACCATACGCCACTACTTAAGGAAAGGATGACAGGTGGATAGAGATTTTCTTGCAACATTAACATAACACCTGTTCATGAATATGCAGACTGACCATGTAAGCAACAAGCATTAAACTGCCACAAAAGCATAATAATGCAAATAGCCAGCATAAGACGATCAGCCACAGAAGTCTCACTGCTTGTCATATAGTATACGTTGGAGGACCACAGCACCGTCAATAACACGTGTTTTATAAGAGATATTACGTGGGATGTGATGGGAAAAACAATTCTACTAGATGCGAGGGAATTATTTTATTTAAGGGAATATACAAAAGCACAGAGATATGTCAACTGAACGTAACATAAACTGAGGAAACAACAAAGCAAGAAGCCCGTACAAACACGTTGTCGACGCAAAGTAAAGGCCTACTTTTTTACTGGGTAAATTCAGCCGAGTGTCAATGCGTAACCCTCTTTCTTCCCCTAATCTCTCCCGTATACATTTTTCAATCTCGCGTCGCTCCATCTTTTTTTGAATTCCTACCCGCATCAGCAACCGTCAACGTCTAGAGAAACGCTTTCTCACGGCTTGCGTCTCCCGAATCCTTTCAGAGATGTCGACCAGATATTATTAATTTCAACATCTTTTGCATCTCAGCGGGTCAGGCAGGACTCAGTAACCCACATCTCGATCCCCCTCCTCTAAAGCCGTTTCTCGTCTTCACCTCCCTTGCATTATCAGGCTAGAATGGTTTGAAAGAGAAATAATTAAAAAAGAGGTTTCAAAGGTGTATACAACGTATACAGTTTTTTTCAAGGTCTGAAAGAAATGAGGCCTAGCTTGGATATGCACGAGGCTAGACCAAGCTTCAGACTGCTTCAATCTTCGTTTAAAAAAAAATCCACAGCAAATGTTCAGAAGAGATAAAAACCATTGTTACGCCAAGGCTAAAATCTCCACATCATCTCCATCCGAGAAAACTAAAACCCCGACAGAGCATAAGACGCACAGAAAACCTTCATACATTTATTGCAAGGCCCGTCTTTTGTGTCGCCCCTTGCCTTTCCTCCGTTTTTCCTCTTCTAAAGAGAAGCACATCATGCATTACATATATCATCTTTCACAGCTCTGCTTCCTCATAGCTGCTTTGGGATGGCTTCATCATACTACATCTCGTCTCCTTGTCATGCCCCCCCC
>NW_004797556.1:289153-290416 GCF_000002075.1 Aplysia californica
ACACACACACACACACACACACACACATACACACACGCACACAACCTCGTCCGAAACGGGTAACTGGGGCTTGTTTTGGCTTCTCAGCCTCCTTCATAAAATAATAGTGAGAACCAGGTCATCTATGCTAGTGAACTTCGTATAGCAATATTTCAATTTCATTTATTTATTCGTATAACTTTCTAGAAAACAGCGTAGGATAACGAAAGCTAAACAACCAGGAAAAACATCAGGAATATGTTATTCTATTTTTGCCCGGAAGATACAGGTACTATTGTCTCAAAACAGTTTTTTTACAAAGTGTGAGGACAGGGGGAGGAGAGTAAAACTTCCCATTCAAGTTGCAGCACTCTTTGTCGCCCCTTCTTTCAAATGCTTTTTCCGTTTAACAGGTTATGCATCTTATAAAACAGTAAAGATAATAAATAATGTATAGAAGCAAGAAATCCAACTGAACTTTTGTCTCTTGGTAAACCTTCTGCTTTCACCCTCCAATCGAAATGTTGTCTCTCTCCAATATATTTGTCATGCAACTATGAAAGACCAGGGCAGACATTATTATGAACTGTCAATACAACATGAGGTCAAAAGGAAGATTCGAACTCGGATCCCTCATTTCAAAGCCAATCTCTGCGTACTGAAATGGGCTACTACTAACTATGAAGTCGCGGCAAGCCCGCAATCCAGTGATGGGCAGGTCACGAATCTCCTGACGCGGGCTATGATGGATGGCACTCGCTCTTATACACAGCCTCTCGTGCCTGCCACAGGGATGCCGAGGGATCAGCCACCACAAAACACAACCAAGGCCATTATGTAAACCTCAGACTGCCCCCTTTTCTCGAACTACCTATAACCTCCTCCATAACAACCCCCCCCCCCCTCAAACACACACTTTTTTTCTCATTTCTCTCCCCAGCGCGTTGACGAGGATTACTGTCCTCTCAGAGCTCCCCTTTGACCACTGGCCAAGAACGTTTTTAATACATAATAATATTGCGCAATATGCTCTCAATACACCCTTCCACCATGTCCACAATTTTGATCCCGTGCTTTTCTTCTGCCTAATTTTCTTCTAAATGTTCTTCAAAAAATCAACCAACCAAGCAGTTATCTAAGTAAATACAATTCTCACCCTTTGAAGTTTATAATGGCAGCTTTCAAAACAAAAACTACAAACCTTCATAAAGTAATAAAGAGTTCATGCCCCCTAGCCTCCCCCCCCCTCTCTCTCTCTCTCTCTCTCTCTCTCTCTCTCTCTCT
>NW_004797556.1:291034-294396 GCF_000002075.1 Aplysia californica
GCACACACACACACACACACACACACACACACACACACACACACACACACACACACACACACACACACACACACTTATCTGTTCGCACGTAAATCTGTCAATCGGCTTCGCTATCGGAGACTTCGAACTGAGCGCGCGCCTCTGTTGCCACAAACAGTAAGCTAATTGACACATCCGTCACACATCATGGGCGGAACAAGGTTTCCTTCTGGCTTTTTCCTTTTGTTATAATACTAGTAATGTGGCTGCGACTTTGGGTCTGTCTTTGGGTTTCTTTCTATGTACTGGGGAATCTCACGCACGCCATTTATTTACTATGTGTAGGTTGTTTACGGTTGCAGCGAGCATGTCTTGCTTCTTTTCAAACCCTGTTGTTCCTGTCTGTCTATCGTGGTTTCTTTTTTGTATTCAGTAAATGACACATTAGGTTGTGGGTTCAAATCCCGTCAGGGGTCCGATTTTGTTTCTTAGGAAAGGCACTTTACACGAATTTTTCTCTCTTAATTTGCAGACGACCAATATCTTACTCATCCAAACCAACAAAGCCTCCAGAATCATACTAGCGAACTGAACAACAGCTACGAGAAATTTGACCTGAAAATAAGCATATCAAAAACAGAAGTGATGACAGTGAGCCGAAACCATCGTCCCTTTAACATAGGTGCCAATAGTAAACAACTGAAACAGGTGAAGGAGTTTAAATATCTTGGCAGCGCTTTCTCTGAAAACGGGTCCATAGACAGAAATAAAATGCCAACTCAAAAAAACCAACTCAGTCACCTACTAGCCCGCAGCCCTCCAACCTCATCCAAACAGCTCCATGGGCACAAAGGGACAGCTTATCACCTCAATATTTATACCAACATTATGGACACTGGTACATGGTCCTGAGCATGAGTATACTTGGGAAGGTATCGTTACCAAAGACAACATTAGTTGCCATTATCTCAGTTCCATAATAAATATAGTACTGTCTTTACATATTCCCCCCAAAAAAACCCACAAAAAAACGAAACAAAGTAAACTCAGAAAGACGTGGTACCCCAAATAAAACATCACGTCTGAGAAGGTGAGCCTAAACGTCTGTATTTGCCATGCAGGTCACCTCTGCAGTGAAACGAGAGGGTGTGTTTCACTATCCTCTAACCCACCGGGGCCAAGAAGTTCATCCCAAAACAAAGCAGGGGAGCTTTTTTTCAGGGCGGGAGGCGGTATTTCTGGGATTTAAGAACTGATTTCGCTAATATTATTTGAACGCCTTTGTCTAACACAGAAGGAGGAGAATTCCTAAATCAAAATTTACAAGGGCTCTCGTGGTTTAGAGGTACGGTGCTCGCTTCTCATTCAATAGGCCACAGGTTCGACGCATGACTGCGACGAAAAATTGTCTTCCTCAAAAAATGACCCCCTTTCGCTTCCTTTCGTGCTCTCTAACAATTTTCAGTCGTCTGCTTTCGATTCCAGTTTCTGCCCTTTCCCACATCTTCCTTTGCCCCTCCTATGGGCTCCTGACTCTTTCTGTTGCCTTTCTACTGCTACTCCTTAGCCCCTTCTTAATCAACTTTCTACTGTCTTTCAGCCACACCCCTGATCTTAGGGTAGGTAAGATCTAACATCTAGCCTTCTCGGATAAGGCCGAAAAAAATCTAGGAGGTGCAACATGAAAGCTGTGCACATTGAAGACCCCGTGGTGGTCTTAAAACCGACAAAAATAGACTTCGGCCGCCATCCGGGCAAAATTCTAAATAAATCCCTACCAAATTGTGAATGCTTAAATGTGTCCCACACGCTCAATATGACCTTATGCAGTTGCGAGCACCGTAAAACACTGACCAAAACAAAAACAATAATAACAAGTTAAATTGATCACTCAAACTGTTCACGATATGAAAAAACACTACGATAACAGCTAATCGACTCTCTTCTTGCAAGTATCGCACAATATACTGTTGCTTCTACATACCCCCCCCCCCAACCCACACTCCCCTGCTATGATAAACTTGTGTAAAGGATGCAGGTCAACTTGGCAAATAATAATGGCGAAGAGGATGCGAACAGTGAAATGAGGAGGCACAGGGACCCAACAGAAAAACAACAACATTCTTTTTGTTTCCGTTCGGCAAAAAACAAGGAAAAGAACATTGAAGAGGCAAAAGCGTATCCGCCTGCATCTTATCAACCAGGCCACAAAGTATGGGGGGAAAGACGCAGCATAATAGATAGTATGTGGGTTAGTATGAAAACAAAACATCTGGTAACTGTTTAAGAGAGTGACAATGAAAGATAAGTCCAAAGTCTTTTTTAGACTTTCCCATGACTTCTAAAAGCGGGGTATTGAGCTTTCTTACTCTGTAGTATATCTGCGATAAGGTTTAGAGTTTTATTCTAAATGTTAGGTCTACAGATTTTTTTCTATGAAGGACATTCAAAGGATGACAGTCTGAACTTATAGGAATAACATGCAGGAACGTAGGAAACAAAATTGAAACCCTTTTCGGAATCGACTCTCCTAATCTACGTGCATCAGTCTCCATCAAGTTCCTCAAACACAGACTTAGTGTGGCTGCTGAAATGTGGGCATACTTTGTACATTTAACATGAATAAAATGTACATCTGAATGGAGTTCGAACATTATACCTTTGTAGAAGTCTGAAAGTCATCAAGGTCAAACACAGTTTAAAGGTTTTGTATGAGGAGCACTTGCATGCACGTCGAAAAAGTTGTGTTGCGCACATTCATAGCAGATAACGGATTGGGCAAAGAATGTAGAGATGTAAAAAATACAGACACATACAATGACGAACCGGCGTTTTAAACAGTACATTATGCACATATGTATAAGGACGTTCGATTCATGAATTTGTCGGTGTTTATAATAATAATGCTGATATGATGGAGAGAAAGAGAAAGGAAGAGAGAGAGAGAGAGAGAGAGAGAGAGAGAGAGAGAGAGAGAGAGAGAGAGAGAGAGAGAGAGAAAGAGAGAGAAAAACGTCACATTTCCTAATCAACAATCAAAAAAGCCTTACATCAACCCTCATTCAACTAATCATGAACATATCACCATCATTTTATTCCTCCTCGTGTTCTTCAGATCCAAGAAAAAGGAAGAAGAACAGAAGAAGCTGGCGGAGGAGGAGCAGGACATGAAAGAGGAGTCGGAGGAAGAGGAGGGAGAAGATCATCTCACGTCATCCAGGAAGGGGACGGTAAAAGGGGAGGAAGAGAGAGAGAGAGAAAAAAGAGGAAGCAAGTGGGACGGGGAGAAAAGAGGAAGCAAGTGGGAGGGGGAGAAAAGAGGAAGCAAGTGGGAGGGAGAGAAAAGAGGAAGCAAGTGGGAGGGGGAGAAAAGAGGAAGCAAG
>NW_004797556.1:297258-303030 GCF_000002075.1 Aplysia californica
TATTGGGCAAACCTTTTCGTAATATATAAAGGGCGTTAACCAGACAACAATTGCAGCACACCAGGAGGCAGGGCAAAGACAAACAGCCTTCACGTTGAACAATAAAATAAAGGCTGGTTTCACACAGATGTGTGTCAGAGCTGACCCTGGCTGAATGTGATACAACAGTCAAAAGCATCTTTAGTCGTAAAACTCGAAATGAGAGTGCAATATCGCCATGGGTAGAGGAAGGACTGTAAACACGAGGCAATAAACTATAACCGCTGGATGAAACCACCCTCAGCTTAGTCATGCCCAGCAATAAAAGACGCACTCTCGTTATCAGCAAAAGGCGGTGCTCGAATTGAATGTGGGATTTTGTGGTTTCCTGTTTGAACTCTCAACTGAGAAGCTGACAATGTGAAAACTTAGTCTGTCTGTCTGTCTGTCTGTCTGTCTGTCTGTCTGTCTGTCTGTCTGTCTGTCTGTCTGTCTGTCTCTTTCTCTCTAGTCTGCCACCGTTTCTCCCTCTCCCTAAATGCCTTCAGTCCTCTCTCTCTTCCCCCTACATCCCCTCTCTCTAAATCTCCAGTGTGTATCGGTTTGTCTCTCGACGTCGCCCTTTTTTCCTGAGTTTTTTTTTATGTTGATATTTTTACTCCTCAATCGACACCAACTAGATGGAGGTGGGCTTCTGACACTGTCAGAACTATACCGGGCTAACATAACATCCCAGCTGAAACACCGAGGTATTCGATAAAAATCATTTCCCACTGGGGAATCGAACTCGGCTCTCCTGCAGGCAACAGCGAAGCATCTAACCGCTACACAAAGATGACATTCTTTTTGTGTTCGTCCATATAAGAACTGTAACATCCAAGAAATGAGTACATTGTGCGTTTTAATGTTGAAATGTCACGCCCCAGTTTGTAAAATGTGATCATTAGGAGAGATGGGCGCTTGGTTCCTAAAAGGATAGTGACAAGAGCGGCTATGAAAAGCAGGGGAAAAACGAGACAGAATCAATTGCGGGTAAGAATAGAAGTATGACTTGCCAGTAGTACTTACCAACCTCAAGTGATGAGAGGAACTTCGATAAAAGAAAGAATCTAAATATGGTCATGTTGACCAAGTTCCTAACTATTTGCAACATAACAGCTTGTATTATACTGTCTCAACAAGATAATAATTGAAAAGACTATTCATACCCCCACAAAAAAAAAGATTCCAAGCCAGATTTGTAACTTTTAAAATTGAGGTGGATTCAGAGGGGGTACAATGTCTAGTGTTCTAGATGTTGTAAAGGCTCCTTCAGCTCAATTGGTATCATGCAAAGCGGAGTTGTTTTTTTCTACTTACGGTTGTTTGACGAGCCTTCTTTTAAGTCAAAGTCCATTTGGTGGGTTCAAAGAGCTGAGACAACCGATGTTTACAGAGACATTGAAGGAGAAACAACTAAAAGTTTTGTTTTCGCAAATGATATTTCTTTAGCTCAAAATTAAACCGAGGATTATATAATTCTTTTTTTATATTTTTTTTTGTCCTTTGCCCATTTCTATGATATTGACGCCATCTGATAAGTAGAAAAAATGTGCGTATGACAGTACTCAAGAATGTATTACGTACATACTAATTATTATAACATATAACTGTTATATATAGATGTTCAAGATAATTATAGATGCTTGTGAAGGATATGAGAGCAATGATGAGTTTAGAAATGACCGTTGTGGTGGTGTTAAGTTATGATGTGAAATCTGTTTATGTATAATTACTAAGAAGACAAGCTTCTTTTTTTTTTAAATTACGTCAGCGTTAGTCCTATCCTCTTCTACTCTGATGAGTCACGAGGGATGTGGGCACCCGCTATCCCGTTCCCGACTGGAACCATCTTTGATGTCACCGTGAAGTTCCGAAATGGTGGGCACAGTCTCTGCTAAGGTGACCTTGTTAGTGTTAGCCTCTTCTAGCGGCCAAGACAAGTGAAGAGAGGACCTTAGTAGGTAAGCAGTACAGCGGCAGATATTATGTTGGGGATTTCGTAAGGGGGCTGTAGGTAGCAAGTTGACAACCAGGTTATAGATTTTATACTTATTTAAACCTGAAGTTGCGGAGATTTCGATACAGGATTTCGAACCGGAGTCGAGAGGGAACAATTTACACACAATATTGTATCCCCTCGCCTCAGGGGGAGCGGCCTCAATCTCCCCAATCAAGCACCCTGTGTCTGCATCTCCACGGTCTCGACAAACATTAGTGTAATTTCTATAAGGAAACCTTACGAAAACCTTCTATATAATTCACTGGCATAGTATACCATACTCCTACGCCTCCTTTGACACAAATTAGTTAATACAGGAGGCGGGCTCTTTTGACACTGTTAGTCAGAGCTGACTCTGGCTGAATGTGATATAACAGTCAAGTAGAAAGAAGGCGACACTTGATCAACGAAAAAATTCTCCACACTGAAAACAAAAAAGCCAAACAGTAAGAAGTGACGGGAAAATATGACTTCATCTGCTGCTTAAGGCTGTCAATTTAAAAAGATAATATGGCTTTTTAGAATAGCTCTTGATTCTCTTTGATGTACTTCTGACATTTTGAAACAAATTCAAACCCCCATTGCCGTTTCTTGAACTAATTTTGTCGAAATTGTAGTATCATACCATTAGAAATATTGGGCACTGAAACAACAATGATGTTATAAAACTCTTTTGATGGCAGTGGTGATATTCTAGAATGTATGATGCAGTCAATTTTTAAAACTTAACACCAATCAGAGGTGCCACTGAGGGAGATCTGAATTGAGCAATAAACCTTATGAGCCATTTCACAGTAACATTAACAATCCTCCCCAAGAAACAAACAACAAACCACCACCACCAATAACACAACAACAACAATAACAATAATAACAATGACAACAACAAACACAATGTTAGAAAAAGTCCTTGACCATAGATATCAATAACATAGTTTGGCTTAGTTCCCAACTAGGGAACCCGAGATCCCTTAGATGCCATAACAGTGTAATGAACATAATAATAATATACCTCGAAGCACAGAAAGAATGGCATTTACGCTTTATTGTTATTCAAAATCCTTTGATTGAATAATTAGACTAGCAATCTAAAACTTTGAAAGAGATGGACATATTATATGGAAAGGATTTTAAAAAATAATTAGGAATGTATTTTTTGGCCAACATTTTGCTCTAAGAATTGAGGGAGACTCCAGCAAATACAAGCAGATTAATTAATTAAAAGTGGAGTAAGTCAAGGATGTTTTATGTCACCATATCTCCTTCTTCCTTAAAACGATCCGCAGGAATAGTAGGAGAACGTTCATGTCTCAAAATGAAAGGAGAAATAATTCAAGCCGATGGGTATGCCAATCATCTAATTGTATTTGCACATTCACAAAACGACCTTAATTGCTTCTAGACAGTGTTGTGACGGAAAACAAACGTTAAGGGTTATTATCGTATGCAAAGAAAACAAAATCCATGGTAATACCACTTGAATCGGCGTAACAGCCATAGAAGAAATAGAAGGCAAACGATGCAGGGGGTAGAGCCAGAGCAACTAACTTGAATATCTGAACAAAAGGGTAATAGTGAAAAACCAAGGATTCTGAGAGCATCTGAGCAAAGAAATGAATAACTAACCATGGTCGCCGATGCTTGTTTCAGATTTGGCTCTCTGTAACGATGAGCGTACGTTTACAAGAAACAAAACAAAAGCAAAAACAAGTACAAACACAAAGCCACTATGGCGGCTGTTTGATATTTCTTTATAATAAACAACATCCCCCCCCCCTAACACACACACCTCCCTTTCTTTCTCTCATTCTTTTTCTTTTACGAACGTTCACAATCATACACGCATGTTACATGTGTGCGTTTGCGAACGCGTTTGTATGCTTGCGGGTTTTTGACAATCAGAGCGGGAAAAAGAAAGTGGGACAGACAGAGCGAACGAGATAATATTGTAAGCAGGTGTGTAGATGTGTGTTTGTATGTGTGCGTGTGTGGATTCTATCAAATGTAACATCCGAGAATTGACAGTTTTACATTGAAGATGGTTGACCTTTTCACGTTACACTTTTTCTTGTCTGAGAATGATATAATTCTCACCTTTTTAAAGTGAAAAATAAAACCCGATAGTGTGAGGAATATTAGTAGCAAATTACATTAAAGTTGTGTGAGTGTTCCTAATAAAAAAAAGAGGAAAGAAAGAGATGGAGGGGCGGGGAGGGGAGGGGAATGAAATATGGGTTTGGGGTATATCTTCAACTCAGACGTTTCTATGGTTGAAAAGCGGAAGTCAAACGTGAAAAAAAAAACCCAAATGTTTCGGAAACGACCTAAACTTGCAACAAGCAGTGAACATCCATGACCGTGTATATTCTGAACCAGCGAGAACATTCCCTAAAAACCTTCTCGCCAACTAATCAACTTATTATGTATTTCTTCCCACAACCCTGGGGACGACGAGCGGCCTTACTCTTGATGACTGTAAATGAGTGAGAATCAGACAGGTGAAAGCTGGGGGCCAGGAGATAGAGAGGCCACCAGACGACGCTCTCATCCCAGGGCGGGATATGAAAGGACGGGTCCTCTCAACATCCACCGTCATCTTATCTCGGTACGTCCGTGATGGGAAAGAGCAAAGATGCTATCTCCGCCCGCGACATCTCAACGGCCGCACTATGACAGGTTCATCGCAACTAATATTGTTTTAACTTCATGGTTACCTTCAAAACGCGTAGAAAAAAGTGCACTCTATAACTTCTGGAAATATTGGTTATGGTTTCAAAACCATGTACATGGGGGTGAGACCAATGGGTTGTAATAGCACGAACCATCCACATTTAAGTATACGTATGCTTATGGCACGGCTCTTCGCTATTGAACACACAGGACGTGAATTAGATTTCCGCGAGGAGAAGTCCATTATTATTTTCTCCCTATCTCAGTCAAGACGCTCCCAGCGACCTACAGTTGGAACCGTTGTGCTCGTGAGCCATTGGCAGCGGCTCGGTCACATTCCTTTACGACGATGTCGATGATGTTATATAAGTTTTCAGCAATTGCTGTCAACAGTTCTGTCTTACTAAGAATCCTTAATTAGATGAAGAACTCTCAAAATAAGTTCATTTCGTTTGATTCAATGAACAACGGTTTAACGTGTATATCCCTTTCAGGTTTATTTTCAACAGAGGGCTCTGGCATACGTTGTTGAACTCCATCTTTCTGCTGGGAGGCTGTTTCCCAATAAGTCTTATTTTTTGTTGGTAAGTGTTTTACGGCGCTTGCAACTGCATAAGGTCGTATGAGCGCGCGGGACACACCAAACATTTTCAGTTGGTAGGAAATTTTGAACTTTGCCCGGGTGGCGGCCGAAGCCTACTCGTATCGATTTTAGACCACCAAGAGATCTTCAAAGTGCGTAAATTGCACACAGGCCCTCCGAGATTTTTCTCCCTTGTCTAAGAAGGCTAGGAGTAGATCTTTCCTACCAGAAGATCAGGAAGGTGGCAGAAAGACAGCAGCAAGAAGGGGCCAAAGAGTAGCAGTAAAAACGTTGCAAAGAGAGTCTGAAGCCGAGAGTAGGGGACAAAAGAGGGTGGGGGCAGAAAGTGACAGCAGACAACAGAACATTGCTAGAGAGCAGGAAAGGGGGTGAAAGTAGACAATTTTAGAGCATACAATTTTTCCGTCGCTACCCGGATTTGAACCCGGGACCTTTGATTGAGAGGTGAACATACATACTTCTAGGCCACGAGACCCCC
>NW_004797556.1:305745-307093 GCF_000002075.1 Aplysia californica
CCTTTCCGCCCAACAAAACAAAAATAAAAAACCCAGCAAAACACCTTTGCCTTCCGTCTCCTCCTTACAACTTGAAGAACGTCATCGTCACTATAAAGTCTCTTCGCTAACTTTTTCTCCAACACACAAACGAAGAACACATAAATAATATCTGCCGTTTTGTGTCATTTACACACATGCACACACATGAGCACACTTGTATGTGTTTACACATCAATGAAAAGATAATCCCGCCTGCAATGTCTCCACTCTCTTGGTCCGGACATTGATATTTTGTCGGGTGAGGTTTGGGGGGGGGGGAGCTTACTTACTTCCGGTCGACCATTGAAGAAAAATATAGGACACCATCTTCATCTCAAAAGTCCATATCCCACTTAATCCTGAAAAGGATCATCATCATCATCATCATCATCTTCATCATCATCATCATCATCGTTGTTATCATCGTCGTCGTCGTCGTTGCTGACCGCAGCAATAACCAAAAATCATTCACTAACACTGGCTTTCTCATCTATTACAAAACCCCTTCCTCTTTCTATCTTTTTCCTTGGGGTGAAAAAAACACACCTTTTATTTAGCAAAAACCTTATTTAAATCGCTTCACTTAAACGGTTGTGGGTGTGATGGATGGTGTCGGCATTCAGCGGGGTGCACAACGGACAATGGCTCGGGTAGGAGGGTTTGACCTCACAGCTGTAAGGCAAAGGTCAAGGTGACATTCAAGCAAAGGGCGCGACAAGCGAGGATACAATGATATCGCACAAGCAGCTCAGTCTATCTTCTTCCTTTTCTTCTGTCTCTTCTTGTTTCCCCTGTGTTCTCCCAGCAGGTTTGTGCCCTCATCTAAGGAGCTCCGCGTCTCGTGTCAGTCGAGTCCTCTTCCAGCCATGTCACCGACTGCTTCTCAAGTGAAGAACTAGTGGTATTGTTTTTATGCCCCCATCGACACTATTATGACCATATAATTATCATATGAGGGGGGGGGGGGCTGTTACGACCCTGTCCGAATGAGCCAATCGGCGATGAATGGGATCCCACATCCCAATAGATCAGGTAGATAAAATAACTTTCCCACATTGGAATTGAAGTCACGACTTCTTCGTGCATCAGCATAGACTCCAACCACTAAACCACAGTCAATAGCAGTTGTGCCGACCTCTGTTTCTCAAGATGATATCCTTTTTTAAAAAGAGTCTTGCACGACTCCTACGCTTGATTACTCTTAAGGCCGCCATGTTCTACTACCTGGTGTCTCTTCATTCTATACAGTAACGATCATCATCATCATCATCATCATCATCATCATCATCATCATCATCATCATCATCATCATCATCATCATCATCAT
>NW_004797556.1:312358-317903 GCF_000002075.1 Aplysia californica
GAGAGAGAGAGAGAGAGAGAGAGATAGAGAGAGAAAGAGAGATGGTATATAATACTAGTTGGGTCCCCTTTCGATGAAAGGAATGGTGGATGCATTAACATCATCTGAAAGTCGATGTCCTACTATATTTACACTCTACAGGGAAGGAGCAATAAATATTGAGAGATGCAGCAAAATAGAAGGTCTAGATCTATACTCTCAAAACAAAACGCGCCTCGCGAAATATCACTTTTGCACTTCTGTCGTCTTGGACTGCTACGCAGATTTGTTTCGTTTCTCGGTGAAATAATCACAAAGGCCAAAGAAGGACTGGAAATTTTTGTCAAATATATTTTTCTAAATTCCGGAAATGAATAAATAAAATATCGGGCTCCGTCATGGTGACCTATCTATCTTTTTGCAGGTACTTGCCTACTTTCAACTCTGTAGCTGTCGTAGTTTTTTGGGAAAAGTGACACTTATCTTTCCAAGTTGCCAAATATATAATAGATATATAGATTGATTCTCTATTCCGCTTGTGGTTGTAAACTCCAGAATTTCAAAGGTGTGGAAACAGTGCGCACGGCTAGTGAATGGAAACCTTACTTGAAGACAGACTTTACCAAGATCAAATCTAAACGAAACTAATTTTTAAAACTGAAAATTAAACTACTGTGACTTCAGGCTCCTCAATAAAAACTGCACTCTTTAAATGATTCTGAACCACCATTAATTTTGTCAAATTCGAAAGTTAAATGGTTCGGAGGTTTTAGGCGCCGAAGTGACGAATTTTAACAAATATAATGATACTAGCTGGGGCCCCCTTTCGATGAAAGGAATGATCGCAGCATAGCTTTAAAGTCATTGGCCTACTATATAATAATATACACTCTACTGGAAAGGAGCAATAAATCCTGAGAGAAGATCTATACTATCAAAACAAAATGCGCCTCTAGAAATATCACTTCCGGCACTTCCGCTTGAAGGACAGCATGTGCAGATTTGTTTCGTTCCTCAGTGGAATAATCACAAAAGCCAAAGAAGGGTGGGAACTTTTTGTCAAATATATTTTTCCAAATTCAGGAAATGAATAAATAAAAATTCGGGCTCCGTCATGGGGACCTATCTATCTTTTTCCAGGTACTTGCCAACTTTCAACTCTGTAGCTGTTGTAGTTTTATTGGAAAAGTGATACACGTGTGTCCAAGTTGCCAAATATTTACATATAATAGATGGCGTCTTAAAAGGTGGACTTACCCAAGATTAGATCTAGATCTAAACGAAACTAACGAAAAACTGAAAATTAAACTACAGTGACTCTTAAAAAACTGTATACATTTTATTCTGAACCATCATTATATTTTTTTAATTCGAAAGTTCAGTTTTAAGAGGCCAAAGTGACAAACTTTCACAAATATAATATAAAGATTAATCCTCCCGGCGTATTCCACTTTCGTGGTTGTACACTCCAGAATTTCAGAGATGAGGAAACAGTGCGCACGGCGTGTGAACGGAAGCCTCACTTGTTTACAATGGCTTCTTAGAAGACGGACTTTCCAAAGATTAGATCTAAACGAAACTAATTTTTTTTAAATTGAAAATTAAACTAAAGGGACTTCAGGCTCCTCAATAAAAGCTGTGCACCCTTTAAATGATTCTGAACCTCAATTGATTTGGTCAAATTCGAAAATTAAGTAGTTCGGAAGTTTTAGGCGGGTGGTTGGCAGGTGCTCTGGTGTGGTTTGCTTCTTCTTTCCCATCAAACATCTATCATCCTTATCTCCCCTTCTTCTTTTGTATGTTTGTTACTCCCTTGTAACACCTCAAAACTTTTGGTGCTCATATGACCTTATGCAGTTGGGAGCGCTGTAAAACCTCTACTACTAAAACAAAAACTAAAAAGAGATGCAGGTAAGACTTTGATGTTCTTTCTGAACTAGACAGACAGACAGACAACAGACAGAAAGACAGACAGGCAGACAAACAGACAGACAGATAGACAGATAGACAGACAGACAGACAGACAGAAAGAGATAGATAGATAGATAGATAGATAGATAGATAGATAGATAGATAGATAGATAGATTAAAAGGCGAGCTCATGTCCAAGGTATACCCATCCAAGGCTCAAAGTTCGCTCGGTTAGATGAATAAAATTTGTCGTTGTCATTGTTATCGTCACTGAAGCAAAGACTCTGTGATGGCGACAAAAGAAGAAAAAGACTGCGAACCGTGAGCGCTGATGTCAAAATCCGGGGAAATTACCCACGGTACGGATGTCTTGGTGAAAAGAGCTTAGGTGAGATTGTCAGTTGAACCGTAACCGGATGAGAATTCTCTCGTTTCGGTTGGAATGAAATACTTGTGGACTGAACAAAAACCAGGGAGTAAAATAACGGGGCATGACGGAATCCCCCAAGCTAATGATGCATTCGGATGAATAAACTTCCGTAAGCGCAACCTGCTCCAAAGAAATTAAAGACATCAGTAAAGCAGCAGATGCAAGCCTGGACGAGACCTATTGGGAAACGGTTATTTGGAAAGTGATAATGGAGTTTCTACCATAAAAGACGTGTGAATCTGGGCAGCAATAGAAGAGCATCACTCAAAATACCAGCAATGTGAATACCACAATATTATCATGATTAATGTGCTTACGTTACCGACCTATAATGGCGAATGAATTGGGGGAAAACAACAACAACTTACAAATCTTTTCAAAAATTGATTATAAATGTTTTCAGCTCACACCAAAATAATACTGATGGGTTTGTGAAGCGGACTGCCATTCCGGGCTTAGTGGAACACCGTATACAGTCTATTAGATACACGGAGATATTCGATGAAATAAACTTCCCGAATCCGAAATCGATCTCGATTCTTCCGTTTGCACCAGCTTTAAGAGATTAAAGCCTTTAAAAAATTGAGACGCTCAAGCATGAAGTAAAAAAAACCAAAAAAAAAAACCCCAAAAAACCCCAACCCAACTAACAAAAAAAAAACAATTTGAGATAAGTCCAAATTCCGAAAGGTATTATAATGGGACCCTCGTAGTGCTCAGGTAAATCAGCAGGAATACAATCTGTCTTGGAAGGATACGCTAACTTGTATTTTAGGGAGATGTTGGGGAGGTGGGGAGGGGAGGGGGGTGTCATCCTGTTCTTCTTCATGCTCTGCATGGTATGTTCTTACGTTGACCTTTTTTGGCCTGTGTTGCTATTTTGCAATCGTTCCTGGAGTTGCTCTTGTTCCTGCGGCGATTTTTGTTGTTGTTGTTGTTGTTATTGTTGTTGTTGTTATAGTTATTGTTATTGCTGTTGTTGTTGCTGCTACTGTTTTTGTTGTCATTGTTGTTGTTGTTGTTGTTGTTGTTGTTGTTGTTGTTGTTGCTGTTGTTGTTGCTCTTTTCCTTCTTCTTCTTCTTCTTCTTCTTCTTCTTCTTCTTCTTCTTCTTCTTCTTCTTCATCTTCTTCTTCTTCATCATCATCAGAATCACCATCATTTTTATCTCCTGCGACCCCCTTTTTCTAGGTTGTACAATCCGTTACCTACAAACAACGGAAAAAACAATTCCATTCTGCTGAATAACGGAAATTCCAAAAATCCTGGCATCTCGAACACACACAGACACAGCTGCATGGCTTGAGCCTACAAATAAATAACAGGTAGGAACAGTAATGACAGTCATCGCCTCAAGCTGATGACAAGCGACGCAGCATTTGCTTCTACTTATCGCGTCGGCTACAATCTGACTGACACGTTTACTCCACCGTGCCTTCCACCTCACATGTTCTGACAGAAAAACCCACTAATGGACAAAGGCAAAACCAGTACACTTGAGCCCAATTCCAAAACTGTGGGTAACAAACAAAAAACAAAACAAAAAACAAAACAAACAAAAAAGTAGGCGCACCCCAGCGTGTTGTAACATGGGTCCAATCAAACAGTCGGGGGAACAAGGACCATATGAGTAACACAGAAACTGTGTAGTGTGACACGGATTTACATAGCTTGCGGCGTCTCTGGATTGTCCCATCCGGGATGGATGCAGCCACCCGTTCAGGTAATCCAATCCCAACGATGAACTCAGGCACGGGCTCTGTGTTCTTCAGGCATGGCCAGATGATGGGATGGGATTACGTTGACCTTCTGGTTCTACAGCGGATTTGTTGCAGCCTATTGTAAGCCGTCTTCAACACAATATATAGGGAAATTTCGAAATTGATTTTGTTGGAGTTAGAGTTAAAAGTTTAAAACGTCATTCAACTTGACAAAACCATTTGTCAATTGAGATTTAAAATTGAGTTGTTTGTTTGTTTTTCTGTGCGTGCGTTGTTTCTTTAAAACAAAAACCACAAGAGTGCCATGAAGAGTAGAAAGAAACCCGGTAGTATCAAAGACTAACTGATTTTCACTAGTGTGAATATGTGCTCAGTAAAAAAACCTTTCCTATCATTACCATGTTTGTGGTTCCTTTTATTATTCCTTTGCACTGTGATTATTATTGTGCCTGCGTAGTTACTTCTGTTTAATGAAAAACAAATCAAAGGTGTAGATATTACTATTATAACTGTAAAACACGATGTTGTTTTTAAAACTGAAATTTTTATAGTGGATTTTTTAACCCTTTAACCTGACCACTGAACAAAATCAAGTTGTAGCTCTACAATGAACTGTTGTCGATGCAACCAACTTGTATTCTGCGAGCTCAAATGACCTTCCGTAGATGCGAGCGCAGTAGCACTCATAAGACGGAACTAAACAAAACTGAAAAAATAAAATAATGAAATATCAGTAGCCCAAAAAACATTTTCCTTATTAGTGTCTCTCCCGCTCATAACCCCTTCCCTCCCCTAGTCATTAATAATCGTACTAATAAAGTTTGATTCTTTTAATCACTGCTTCATAGGTTTTCTTTTTGTCTCTTCCTGCGAATCTACTAAATGTAAGCAAAGAGAAAAACAAACTACGGAAATCGATATTAGACCGCAGCTCAACATGCACGCACTCGCTCAACAAACATGACCCCAGCGAGCACCCCAGGATTCCTGCCCCGACAGCCCCATCAACCCAATACCCCCACCCACCCCACACCCACCCCAAAACCACCCTCCCTCGTTGTAATATAGCCTTCAGTTCTGTCGACCCCAGCAGCCCCAAAAGTCCTCCTGATCCTTTCATCTTGAACGCGTTTAAGCTGCTGTGATGTGGCCAACGGGCCTGTGCGGGCTAAGCACTGAATGGTCCACTGGAGCCGAGGTTTATTTCGGAATCAATAAGGAACATGCCGTCGCTTTTTGATGGATGGCTGAATTTCGCTTAGCTGCTCTGCTGTTTCTACAGGTGTGTGTAAGCATTTTTGCGGTGAAGGTAGCCAACGCCAAATGTGGCTGAATTCAAACTGGGAGGCTTTTTCTCGTACATACGAACGTGTGTGTGAGCGTGTGTGTGTGTGTGTGTGTGTGTGTGTGTGTGTGTGTGTGTGTGTGTGTGTGTGTGTGTGTGTGTGTGTGTCTATAAGTGTGTGTGTCTACGAGTTCGTATGAGTTCAGAAACAGTTATCGAG
>NW_004797556.1:319139-322842 GCF_000002075.1 Aplysia californica
ACTCGAAAGACGTTACGTTACTCCCGTTACAACGTTGTGGGAGTTCCCATACTCCAAACTGCATTGTGCAGCAGCGAAGCGGGATGCCAAAAGGGCAACGTTATTTTCTTTCTGTTTTTCTTCTACATTAAATATAGTCAATGGGTTTTAATTCAGCAGCTGCGGTCTTTATGTGGCTTGCTTACAAGGGCTCCCAAATGTGATTATTATGATTGTAAATGGTTTTACGGCCCCATCGAAACAGTTCTGAAAACGTAGTAGACGGGCTGCTTCAAATCTGTCAGTTTAGCACAAAAGAAAAACTGTCGTCATCGACCTGAACTTAAATTAAAGAAACAGAGTAATGTGACCATACAGAATGACGACCAATAGCTATTTAGAAATCATCAACGAAAGGACACTGGTAAAATTTTTCCCTCACCCCCTCCCAAAAAAATCCCATAATATAAGCTAAAACTTTATTTAGAAACGAATTCTTCATTCAAACGCAGATCCCTACAAATTCACTGCAATTTACATTTTCATTTCACAAAACATTTAGTAGACAAACACCTACAGCATGCACAGAGAGAAAATGGGAGACTTAAGTTAAAAGCCTCAAAAATATCCCTCTTCTGTGGTCGTGTGAAAGCAACGAGTAAAACGGAAGGGAAAAACTCAAACCCTTTCAAAAAAATCCCGCAGTTAAAAAAGAAGGAAGCGCTCGATGTATGACACGCTTCAGAAAAGGCATCACACGTTAATTCCGTTCTTTAGAGAAATAAATCGTTCCTCCACAGTTCCTCCGTTTCTTTTTCTCTCTTTCCGCCTCGAGTTTTGAAGTGCAACGGTTCTTTATATTTTTTTATTGCGCCAGTGAACAGAAATTCGACACGCCCTCGTGAATCTGCCAAATGATCTGTTGCCGACCGTTATTTTCGAAGCAGTCATCGCAATGAAAGGATCCCGCTTCACCGCCCAAGAAAGCCGCATGTCCTTTCGGCTGTTTATGTGTCGTGACTTGTTACCCATGCGAACATCTCAATTTCCGTTGTTCCTTCAGAAATGGCAATAAGTAATGTGATATATTTCTCTACTCGTCATGAAAAAGTGCAAATAAGGTAGAAATTTATGTCAGATACACGAAACCAAACAAAACGTAAGGGTTTACTTCATTTTCTTATTCATCTTTATGTTCACAGTGCCACCTTCTCCATACAAAAGAGCCACCCGGTGATAACCCAGGGAGTTAAGTACTTGTGACTCTGATGCATTTATAATAACCCTGAAGCCGGAGATGGCGAAGTGTTTTGAGTACTTTTTAAAAGTCCTGCGTGGGTCGGTTACACTGGTGGAAAACAGTTGGTCGAAAAATGTTGAAAAGAAGACTTCTTTAGATAGTTGAGAAAAAATGTGTGAAGCAGAGAGAGAGAGAGAGAGAGAGAAAGAGAGAGAAAGAGAGAGAGACGAGACGAGAAAGAGAGAGAGAGAGAGAGAAAAAAGTTAGAGAGAATAATAATATGTGAGATACAAACTGACATACCAACGGACAGATAAAGCGACAAAGAGCCGATGCACATGTAATAGGGAACAACATCGAAACCAATAATCTGTGGGAATTTTTTCCCCCCCCCCCCCCGCCCCTAAACCTTGAATAAATCCTCTCTCCAATTCACGATTACACCTTCCCCTTTCTGGATAATTATATTTTATTGTTAATTGTCGTTTTCCTCTTGAACCAAACCTTATCATTAACCAGCCCAGCCACCACCAAGACCCTCCCTCCCAAACCCCCTGTATCGCTAACAAAACTAATTCTCCGTCCTCTGAGTCTTCCTCCATCCATCGCCCCCACCCCCCTCCATTCCAGGTACGACATTCAAGTTCCCTGATCTGTGTTTGTCCACGCCAGGTGCCCCATTCAGTCAGTTCTTTCTTCCGGTTACCCAGGAGACAACAACAGCTGTCTCTATGCTGACGTCACACGCGATCAAACGTTGACACGTCCCGAATTTATCCTCTGCAAACAAATGTTCGGGGCCAGAACCGTGATCTTGGGAGACAAATTTCCCAAGGCTGTTTGTGATGGGTTTGAACTTTATCTTGAGCTTCAACTCCCGAGTTTTTGGTCCGAATGTATTTGTTGTGAGGTAGTTTGCTACGACTTGAATCACACGTTCCCAATCCAGACTGTCCTAATGTCAATTACAATAAAATACATCGTGTTTTGGCTAGTGTGAGATTTAATTTAAACATAAAGTACACAAATAAAAATTCTAAATCTTAGGACTGCTGAACTACCTGCGCAGAAATTGTCTTCTTCCGGTTTTATGTGATAAACATACAACATAATAAACCCAATCCCTCCTTTTATCCATTTCTCCTTGGGGGCTCTCGTGGTGTAGAGGTTACGGTGTTCACCTCTCATTCATTTATTAAGTACCGAGTTCGTAACCTGACAACAACGGAAATGTTCTTCTCTAAAATTTTCTCTAACTCTAACCCCCTCCCCCCTTTTCCTGCTCTCTAACCATGTTCTGTCGTCTGGTTTTCTCTTCCTTGTTTTTGTGAGTGTTTTACAGCATTTGCAACACATTAAGGTCATATAAGTGCTGAAAATTTGAGGCATTACAAAAGAGTAGCAAACACAAACAAGATGGAGGACAGATAAGGACCATATATGTTTGATTGGAAGAAAGGAGCAGACCACACCAGAGGACCCGCTAATCATCCACTGCTTTTTCAATAACCATATTCTGTCGTCTGCTGGCGTCTCCACTTTCTGCCCCCCCCCCCCCCTTCCATTCCTCTTTGCCCTCTCCTCTGGGCCCCTGACTCCTTTTGCAGCCTTGTACTGCTACTCCCTGGCTTCCTTATACTGCTGTCTGTCAGCCACACCCCTGATCGTATGGTAAGTAAGATCTAACACCTAGCCTTCTTGGATAAGGGCGAAAAATCTCTGAGGTCCCGTATGCAAGTTGTGAATGTTAAAGATCCCTTGGTGTCCCAAAAACCGATAAGAGTAGACTTCAGCCGCCACTCGAGCCAAAATCCCGAATTCCTACCAAACTGAAAAGGTTCAATGTGTCCCACGCGCTCATACGACCTTACCCAATTGCGAGCGTTCATAAGAAAAAATACAATTAATAAGAAAAAAAAAAAGAAAAAAAAAAAGAGAAGCTTAAATCTGACAACCATTGACCGACTTCCAGACACTGACTCGGGGGGTAAGGGGAGAATTAAATGAAGTAAGCATCGAGTGTTGACGAGGCAAGGTTGAAGAGTGATACGAACAAATCAATCTTCCCTGACCAGAGCAAATACATGATGGAACATTTGTTGACCGTTGTTATCAGCATCACCATCAGAGAGCCGTTAATGCAGGCAATAACCGTACAGAGCGGAAATGGCCAGTTGGTTGGACATACATAGTATTATTGGATGATGATCCCCGGGTAATGTCGGCGTCCGATGCTGAGAGGTTAGAGACGGAGATGGATTGCGAGTTTCTGTCTGTGTTTGTGTGTGTGCACGTTTTTGTTTGTATGTGCACAAGTGAGAGCGAACGCTTGTGTGCGTGTGTGTGTGTGTGAGAGCGTTTCTGTGTGAGCGTGTGACAGAGAGTGAGTGAGAGAGAGAGAGAGAGAGAGAGAGAGAGAGAGAGAGAGGAAGAGAGAGAAAGTGTGTAAATGTGTGTGTGTGTGTGTGTGTGTGTGTGTGTGTG
>NW_004797556.1:325535-326759 GCF_000002075.1 Aplysia californica
AAGTAGTAGTAGTAGTAGTAGTAGTAGTAGTAGTAGTAGTAGTAGTAGTAGTAGTAGTAGTAGTAGTAGTAGTAGCTGGGTCTACTTGAAAGCGACCTATTTACTCAGCCAAACTGCCTCTATCAAATCCAACATCTTTCCCTTAGCTATTCAAGACAACCATTTTCCATTTTTAAAAAGCAGCAGAAAAGAAATTGACACCCAGCCTTCACAAGTAAAGGAAAAAAATACAAAGCTCCGGTAGTACGAGAGGTTGATTCATCGTCACAGCAAATATTAGCCCTCACTGATCTGTTAATAACAAGAGAGGAGGTGAGAAAATTGAACGCCTTGGAAAATCCTGCGGCTTAGAATCGCTTTATGGAGATTTGATGGGTTGCAATTGTCACAGCCAATTTGCTCACCGAGTTTAATCTTCATGTGAAGAGTTTTGCATTGATATGAAATGCCAGCGATTCGCAAATAGTTAGCATTAGCTGAAGTCAACAGAGGCGAGCACATAACTGAAGACACAGTACGGTAGCTAAGCCAAAAGTATGTCTGAATAATTCCCTTGGTAATGTCGATTTTACTAGGAAAAACTTCATTGGGGAAAAGCAAGTACTTTGGATATGCAGGTTGTATTCAAAGTTCTAAATCCCATATAAAGATTAACCGATGCTGTTCTAGAAAAAAATAGTCATACACTAGGCTATGTTTCATCTATCAGCAAGTGGAACATGTCACTGTAACCCCACGACGCCTGCTTAAAAAGTAGCAAGCACACAGAGACTGCACAGCAGAGACTGCACATTTATCTTTAACTTTCCACTTTACTAAATGTTAACCCTTTCTGCGTGATAACAAATGGAGATTATGCACGGTAGTCTACAATTGAATTCCCAGTCAGCTGTACTTGCTTAATACATCTTCATTTATGAGTGGGAAAAAAACAGTCACTATAAAACAGTGGTAAAACGTAGGAGGTCTTTGGGTAATATTCGTTTCAATGTGATTTTCGGAAACAGCAGCTATACACTGTCACTCAACTAACTTTATACATAGGTATCAGGAAGAATTACCCTCCGAGCCCCTTTTCAGCCCACCTTTATCCTCCTTCCCTGCTTCTCAATTTCTCTCATTGTTTATGAATTTCGGGTGTCTATTTTCACGCAATCCAAACGCAAAGGAGTGACGTCGAGACACATTTCCAAATAAGCACACATACAAACAAACACACACACA
>NW_004797556.1:328708-331768 GCF_000002075.1 Aplysia californica
AGAGAGAGAGAGAGAGAGAGAGAGAGAGGAAGAGAAAGAGAGAGAGAGAGAGAGAGAGAGGGAGAGAGTGCGAGTGTTCATTTTTTTTTAAACACCCCAAAAAACGCACTAAAATTCAGACGACATGAATGAACCCACAAGTAGTAAAAAAAGGTTGAACATTTCATCTTCATTGCCGGAAATTCACGTTGCATTAAAACTGACTCAATTTGGAGGCAAATGAAGGGTAAGAGGGACCGGTGTCGTGCGTACTTTATTACGGTTAGATGGTGTTTTCTCCTTCATTTGAAAGCCCATGTGTGCAGGCTTCCAAGCGAAGTTGTTATAGAGAGCAAAGAGTGTTGATCACGACAATGCACGGTCTTATACATTAATTATTATACGTCCAAGTCAATGCCCTATGTTACGAAACAGGCGCTTTGTTGTTCATATTATACTGCACACTTGAGTGCTATTTGTTGACGCTTCGTGATTTTATATCACTTTAAGGCCACTTTTAACACCAACTTCCATCTCCCTTCCCCAAAACCACTTCTCTTATTCCAACAATAATTATTGTTGTTTCTGTGCTTTCTATTTTATCAAAAGCTGCTTGGTCTATCAGCGAATCCCGCTCTGGCTGTTTTCCATCCTCTTCCTCTTCATGATAAGTAAATGGGATTTTTTAAAAAAAAATCAAATTGGAGTTGAAACTTTTTTCATTCTGTCTACAGACGACGTCTGCAGATAGGATTTTCCTTACACCTCAAAGGTCAGTCTTCTCTTTTCATGTTCGCCAAGCCAAGAGAACATGGATCAGAGCACGCATAGGAAGAAAAAAAACCCTCCAAAAATACTGGCTACCGGACTCCCCACCACCTACGTGATTGTCTTTAGAAGCCACTCCTTACTGAGTATAATATACAATGTATGTGGTTTTAAACACTCATGGTTTAGTAGGTCCTTGTGTTTGGCAACCAATGAACATTTCGAACGACACGTTAAAATGTGTCGAGTCCAAAAGAGGGCATGTAAAGCACTGCTTCTAAGATTTCCGAAGTAAAATCGTTAACTTTTTTCACTCGGTAAGAGAAAAGAAATATTGATTAAATATTACAAGGATGGAAAATTGAAATAAGGATAAGGTAAAATAAGAAAATAGAGCCAACTAATAGTTTAAACTACTTTCTTTACAAGATTTTTTTAAGGTGAACTTTGCGTTTATGGGCACTTTTTTTTTCTTAAAGCGATTTCCGTTTTCAAAATATGTTTCTTCTTCGTAGTTTTTATGTCAAACAAATTCATTTTGAATGAATTATGTCTGTTCCAAATTACAGCTTTCTGGATTAATTTTTGAACCAGACATGCAGAAAAAAGCAGTTGTGTTTTGTTTGTTTGTTTGTTTCTTTTTTTTTTTTGTCACCCTGATGACAACACGTCTTGTATTGTTTATCTTGCTAGTGAATTGTGTCTTTTGAAAACATATTTTTCTAAAGAGAAAATATTGTGGAAACATTTCCTCGATCTTTAACTCTTCCAGCCCCAACCATTTTTGTGCACTCCCTAACTCCAGTCCTGGTCATTAACAGTCGATTTTTCTGAAAAATAGGCATGCATTCTCAAAAGTGATTTAGTACAAGTATCTTTGTAATGAGGTTTAGATACTAACATATAACAATGTTTAAAGGTAAATGAACAAATAAAATGAAAATAAGATTTTAATTCGTTCTCTAATTTTGAAAATTGCGCGAATTCGGTACCCCCCGAAACTGAGAATAATAATATACTCTCTTGGGACGGTGGGAGGTACAAACGCTGTTGAAAATATACGCGCGTATATGGAGACGTTAAATATGGGGGGGGGTGCAAATTAAATAAGCAAATTTCTCCTGAGTTTTATTACCATTCCAAAACCCTCCACACCCATGACAGGCACTTAGACTTGAGTCTCCAATAGAGATGTTCAGCGTGTCATTCCCAGGTGGACATGCAGGAGTGCAAACGGCAGTCTTCCGCCAAACTGCTCCCGTGAGGATTTTGTTATTCTTCTTCACAGTCACATGATACAGACTCTATGGCGCGGAAGGAGACTTTTAAGGGCCTACTTGATTATTACATTCGATGCAGGAACAGTCATCTAATTGGCAGCGAAATGACCTTCCCGCCCACGCCCCTGTGTCACGCGCCAAAACCTTCTAAACAATTAATTGTACCGAATGGAGGAGCAATCTCTTGGCTTCCATACTTCACTGCTCGGCAGACCCGAGTCCGCTAACAAAGTGAGACGACACACTGGCATCATTACAGTCAAGAGAGAAGTCCTTGACCAGTATAGCTGGGATTTCCCAGCTGAACTAGACGCATTTTTCATAAGACACCCTTTACGGACCCTGCAAACAAAATGACACCGAGACAACGCGCCATCTCCAGGCCTAGCATCTCAATCTCTTTGTTCCTCCTGACATATTTATTCTCGCTGTCGAGATTTCCCCATGCCGTAATATCGTTCAGGTGTCAGCGTTTATCAGGGGGTCTTGAAATTCCCCCCTCCGTCGCCACAGCACTTCATCGCGTTGCCGCCATTGGCTGTCCTCAAAGAGTAACGTCTTGCCCGTATAGATCCACGCCCTGTTGCTTCCCCCGAGACGACAACTGAGTCAAACATTACAGCACCGCCAGCACCAACACCTCAATAAACCTTACCACAACCATAACCACAACGGCCACAACTGAACCAGACCTGACCATTTTATCTCAAACAGCAAGAACAAACTTGCAAGGGCTCAAACACTCGGGGGACGAAATTCCAAACATCCTTTGACAAGTTTAATAATCTAACATCCCGTTTCTTTTGTCTCTCCATGAGCACCGGGGTAAGTAAAGTGGACGTTGACTTTGTTACCGCACCAGGGCTCAGGCTAGACCGTGCCATTATCACGTCCTAGTGGGCCGGGGGCTTGGGTAAATATCCAATCATCCCCTCGAGAAGCACGAGTCAAACTGGTCAGCCCAGGTAAACAGCAATACCTGGCTCATGGTTCATGGAGGAACACGGGAGCTTGGAGTGCCGTGGGGGGGGGG
>NW_004797556.1:332187-333628 GCF_000002075.1 Aplysia californica
AGAGGGAGAGAGAGAGAGAGGGGGGGCGGGGGAGAGAGATAGAAAGAGAGAGAGATGAGGAGAGAGGGGAGAGGCGAGGAGAAAGGGAAGAGAGAGATGGAGGGTGAGAGTGGAGAGGGAGGGAGAGGGGGAAAGGGGAGAAAAAGATCCAATTTATCTGGTTAAAAGCACCGTATTAATAACAATACGCAAGACAGCAGATTAGCTTTCAAGAATCGCCGCCCACCTTTTTCCTGGGAGACGGAGGAGGCTTTCAGATATGGAAGCGGAACGTACACGCATTTTCAAGCTAGAGGCTCTAGAAGGAAGGGGTTGGGAGAGGGGTAGTTGTTTGGGGAGGGGGTAGTTAGAGCGGTGGGGGTGGAGTTGGCGGCACATGGTTGACAAGGTCGGGGTGGCAAGAAGTCCACCCACCAGTCTACGTGTGTACACAAACAAAGCTGACCGTTTCTCGGCTCCAGGCAACGGGGGACAACACAAAGAGACGTTTGTACCGATGGGCTGCCGGCTGGGGAACTGATGCGGAGGAGGTTAAGTCGCATTCGCACTTGTTTGAAAGATCCCTTCTGGATGATCCGATCTAAACTGCGGCTTTGGTAAAAGTAAAAGATACGAGAAGTCGAGCACAGCTAAGATCTAGTTAAAAGAGCTAGAGGAGCCTAAGATTGATTCCTTCTTCTTCTTCTTCTTCTTCTTCTTCTTCTTCTTCTTCTTCTTGATCCCTCTGATTCTTTTGATCCTTCTGATGCTTCAATTTCATCTCAAGGCTATAAAAAGCCCTAAATTCTTCAGACCTAGACTTGTATAAATCCAGATATTCCCCACCCAGTATCAGCACTATACGTTGAAATAGTGAAATTTTAATCAAAGAAGAACCGTTTTTTTTTTTCTTCTGGAAAAGCAGTGGGTGGTCAAAAGAGGCCCCTGGTAAGTCATATTTCTTTTCGCTTTTTACGTTCGTTTCTGCCCCTGTCTTGCCTTTTACCTGCACTAAATCACCACGTTCGCGATGTGTTTTTCTTGTCTCAAATTAAACAATAACAACATCTATCGGCATTATCTCTCATATCTCTCGTCCTTTTGCTTGTAAGTTACTCTCTAGCAATACCTTTAATCTTCAACACTTATATGACCCGATTGTCTTGCAAGTGCCTTGAAACTCTGAAAAAAACTAAAACTAAACTTGAACAGCAATAGTCATACAGCATGTTCAACAAAATCGAAGTTGTGTAGATCCAGCATAACAAAGCGGATTATCCTCGTACGCTGTGAGATTGCCCCTGCCACAACACGATGAAA
Source organism: Aplysia californica (assembly GCF_000002075.1). Classification (NCBI taxonomy): domain Eukaryota; kingdom Metazoa; phylum Mollusca; class Gastropoda; order Aplysiida; family Aplysiidae; genus Aplysia; species Aplysia californica. The sequence goes on from NW_004797556.1 coordinate 333,487, forward strand.
TTTCGCGCGGAACGACGGGGCCTACGATCCACGACTCGATCGATGCTGGGAAATTCCCGTAATAACTTTGCAGGAACACGTGCATCCGGTTGACTGATAATAATACTTTCTGACTGCCCCCCCCCCTCCCTCACCAACTTAA
>NW_004797556.1:333728-337576 GCF_000002075.1 Aplysia californica
GGGGGGGGGGAGAAAGAGAGACAGGGGAGAGCTGCAAACCATTGCCTGTTCATTCGCCTTATGTCTGTATGTGCGCTTGTGAACCTCTCGTTTTCTGAATGTACATGGAAAGAATCCATCTCTAGATAAAATTATTATATTTTCGGTGAATAATGACAAATATGGAAGTTCAATTCGACTTTATTTGTTGATCTCGTTCAAAGAGTTCGATAACCATGCCATGCAGTGCTGAGAGAGAACTTTTTAAAAAAGGGAGCGTTGACAAACTAGCACAAGAGCTTGAGCTCGTCAAGGATTCGAAAGAAGCTCAGCCTATATTGAGCTTGTGAACTAATTCTATGCTATGCATAAAGGAGCAGAACGATACATTATTAGTACAGAGTCCAAAAGAATCTTTAAAAAATATTTTTTTCTTGTGTCTAATTTGATGTTCTCAAAAGCTGCAGGGACGTGAATGTGGAGGAATATAAGGCACATCAGTTGTTAAACAAGCAAAAGTTTTATCTATTGAAGATGTCATTTCAGCAGGTCAACGTATTTCCTTTGTTCTTATTTAGTCTCTTTCAAAGCTCGTTGTCGTATCTAACTGCAAACACTGAGCGTTGAACCCAGCATAAAAGACTCGTAAAATCCCACCTAATAAAAAAGACAACTTTAGTGTAATAATGTTTGGGGAAAAGGCAGGACCCAAAACAATGAAGAAAGGTTAAAAAAAAAAAAACAATACAAAACTGACGTAACCAAATTGATACGTTGGGAGAATGGAAACCTTAGAAAATACCAAAAGGTGCGGGATTTATGCGAATATACTTATTACAAACACCAATTGTAATTTTTAAAGAAAGAAAAAAAAAAAGAAATGTTTTCTAGCACTGATGAGGGGAAAACCCAAACGTGACTACAAAGGAAAGTCACATGAACGCAGCCCAGAAAACTGGAACACATCGCGACATCTAATTTCATCAAGTTGGCCTTAAATCTTTTATTGGACTTCTAACCCCGGTGAGTAAACACAGGAAATCGTCATGGATGTTATCTCTACTGTTGGCTTATCACCCGCGAGGATCTGCAGTCTTTTACACCACAACGCCAGTCACCGAGAAAACCCGGCTCCCACATCTTTGTACGAGAACACGAATCTCCTCGTTTATCTTCTGCTATAAAGCTTGATGTTTGCTCTCAAACTTCAGATCCCTCAGCATGACCTCCCCGGCTATGTGAGGACTCATATCACCCTCTTATTACTCATGTGTAAGTCTGAAGACTTTCAAGTTACGATTTGAAAGAATTTGGATGAAATTTGGAATCAAAGGCTATTATTCTATCTGTTTATATGTAAGTCCGATCATTGGACGGACTTGAGCACAGGACGAGAAAACATCTTTCATTTTTTTTAATACAATGTAAAACAAATACGACTCATACACCAAAAATCCCCATATAGTAGTTTGGTTATTTCAAAAGATCATTTGAAATTATGAACGACTGTAAACGCTCATCTCAAACCACAAAGATGCTTTTTTTCCAGAACGGCTTCAACACGCATGGTTATTGCAAACATATTGCTAGAAAGGGAGACAAAAGGACTCGGCCTTTATTTCTTACGACTAGATATCAATCTGAAATAGTGTTTAGCCCCACGCAGAAAAAAATCTGAGGTCTACTTATAGCACATACGATTAAACGTTGTAATAAACTGTTCAGACTAATACTCACTTACTTTCATATTTTATTAACAGATTGTTTTGTTCGAGGCAAATACCAGACAGACTAAGAGAGAAGCAGGAGAATTCCAGTGCCTTGTGCATTGTCTTTATGTCGTCTCACAATTTCTCTCTAAACTCGGGCGTATTCTTTTAGGCAACGTCAGAGCTACTCAAATCGCCGTTAAGCAAACAACAAACAGAATGCTGGGCTGATGGTTTTAAGCTTTAACAGTCTTATTCATAAATTGGGCAGCTCGGAATTTCTTTTCAAACAGACTTTGTCATCAAGTACCCTGCATCCCAGGAATTCATGAGAGCCCGCCATCTTGTCCTGTTCTCCGGTACGCATCTGTATTCGTCAACGTCTGCTGTCTTTGTGCTTCTTTTTCAGGTCAACTGATATCAAAACCTTTTTATCGACTAACCTACAGACTCCTCCTAAGTATAGTGCCTTACTTACCCCTTTACACATAACCCATTTCATGTGACATGATCTAAGGGCACAACACACCGTACACGAATATTAATTTAGTACATTGTCATTAATTGTTATTCTTCTTGCTCTTCTCTCTCTCTCTCTCTCTCTCTCTCTCTCTCTCTCTCTCTCTCTCTCTCTTTCTCTCTCTCTCACTCACTCACCCCAACTCCTTTTTTCTAGTCTTCAGTGTTTCTTTTTTTCTCTCTATCTCTTTATCTCTCTCTTCCTTCACTCAGTTAACACACATATCGCACACACAAATACAAACAGTAGTGCAATGCGGCACTCACAACGTGAACAAACCCGCCCCTCCGTGCTCGTCGTCAGGTTTCCAGCCCACCAACTTAGCCTCTTCCTGGTCCCATTCAACTTCTAACGGGGGGACCCCCTCAAACTCTCATAGTCGCTATAGCTGTAAATAATCCCTTTGCATCAGCAAAGATATCAAAATGCAATAAAACATGTTTGCTTAGCTACGTCGCCGTCAAATATTGTAAGCAGCAATAACCAACCCTTCGAGAAAGGGGCGCTAACTCTTCAGGCATCCAGCCTGGGAATGATTAGAAATTGAGCGTCTGATAACCCTCTCTGCGATACCGGATGGTTGTGGACCAAAACTCTTCAAACTCTTTTAAAAGTATTTTTTCCCATCTGGGATATTTAAGTGATTTGTTTGCGTGCGTGTGCGTGGTAAGCTAGGGCTAAGCTCAAGGCATGTGTTGTTATTTTACAACACGAAGACATCTTTCAGCCCGTTCTCATTGTGCCCCTATGATAGGAAAAAAAGTCTCAATTGACGTCACAAGACATTCATTTGTGATTAAACATACCGATACCCTCTACCTGTCAGCCCACCTTGCTTCGTAAAACTCAATAACGCACTGACAAAGTGCGTTCTGGGCATATTGTAATGGCAAGATTGCTTATAAAAAAATATCGATCCTGAGTGGAGCTATGAAGGAAAACAAGCTGTGATGAACTAAATAATTTTAGCCAGGATTCCAAACATTATACTCCCCCCATCATCATCATCATCATCATCATCATCATCATCACTCTTTTCATTGTGTTTTTATTTCTTCTCCTCCCCTTCTTCTCCTCCTACTCTTCGTCTACCTCCTCCTCCTCATGCTCCTCTTCCTCCTTCTCTTCCTCTAAAACATCACCTGTGGAAATCGTTTCATGTCCTCGACATTCCGCCCCCTTTCAAATTGCATCTCTCACCGTCTCTAGCCAGCAAAATAATCATTTAATCTTTTCATGATCTATTATGTCAGCCTGCACAATTTTTAGGGGGACTCCTGGGAAAAAAAGGTCCAACATGTGCGCTCTTCCCACACGAACGGCCCGTTGTGTGTGTGTGTGATGCTATTCAGATCAGCGCCTTTGTGATGCACGCAGGATTCAAAACCCGGAGTTGTGAAAGATGAACAGGACAGATGGGAAGGGGGGAAGAGGAGGAGACGCACGCGATTGCGGGGAAAAGCTACAAAGCGGGTACGGAAAATAACTAGCGATGGGGAATGGAGGAAAAAAATTTAAGAATAAGGAGTGGGGCTAAAAACTTGGACGGTAGAGAAAAGGATGTTTTAATTATAGGCGCTTTAAGAACCCTCTTTCGATGGGAGTGGAAATGGGGTTGCTGAGGAAGAGAGAGAGAGAGA
>NW_004797556.1:340367-343866 GCF_000002075.1 Aplysia californica
TATAGATAGATAGATAGATAGATAGATAGATAGATAGATAGATAGATAGATAGATAGATAGATAGATAGATAGATAGATAGATAGATAGATAGATTTTTAAAAGTCGAAAGCTTTTTTTATGAATGTGCGTTAAAAGGATCTGTTTTTAGATCCAAAGAAAGACAAGATCAGTACGAAAGCAAGGTGTTCATCGAGTGATGTAAAAACAGTAAACAGTGTCGGTCATGCGTGGAGAGAGAAGAAAGAGCGACCCTACTTCTGGGTTTTTCTAACTGCATCTCCACATCCACCGAGAAAAAGAGAGGCGGGGTGGAAACGCGTACAAGGGTGGGTGGAGGGTAACCACGGAGATGGGAAGGGGGCAGGCACTACAAAATTTACTATAACAGTCATCGGGCTTTTTGCAACATTGAAAACGGTTTTGAGAATTGATGTGCATAACATCGTAACCCGCGTATTTATTTAATTTAACACACCTGGACTTGTTTAACCGTGCTCTAAGTATTCTTATACACACAATTTGTAACTGATTGCATTGGGGAAATTAAGGCAGGATGCAACTTTCTACCCGCCCGACTAGAGGAACTAATCCGCCGTCTTATGACGGCCAATAGCATGTCGTAACTAGATTGTCAATGCTTCATCTGTGGGCTGAGACTAGTACATGTACCTTTTAGGTTCGGCAGCGCTCGCTACCATAATTTGTGTAATGCTATGGTGTCAAGGATTTTATCACGCTGAACAAGCTATATCTAATTGATGGGGGATTTCTGTTTGTTCTTGCATTGCTCAATATGACAAGCGACGGGCGTAGCTCTATTAGAAATGTTAATGCACTCTCGGTTCCGTGCAGTATTCTATGTTTCCCAAAACACACAATGTCACACCCACTTGCACAAAAGAAACAATCTATCTCACCATCCGCGGCATCCCAAGTTATATTGAGATTCGTACATAATATATATATAATATATATATATATATATATAAATGTATGCACTTCAAAAACGTTAGCCACGTCAATGAAGGATTTATCCCTTTTTTCATCTTTTCTTAAACATTGCATTTGTTTGCGTCTTTTCATCTTCTTTCTGCCGCTCGCATCATTCTCCTGCTATAGAAAGTCGTAGTTCGCAGTTTATTTTCCCAGCGGCTGACACAATTTGCGCCCTAAATATAGGACACAGTCACGGCAAAGCCTAGTCACGTTGATACGAAGGGGCAGATGCTCGTGGCAGGGTCATGACACTTCGGAGTATGATATTGCGTATAGAACTTTTTCTGAGAAGGAGTTCTAAAAATATACACATAGTACGACCTACATAAACACAAAGGATCTGAGCAAACAAACAACCTAAAAAAACAACTTTAGAGCAGTAGCAAGAAATGCAAAAGGAGATAGATCTAAGGGGTAATCTGTTATCGAAATGCAATAAGGAGAAAACGAGCCAAAATTAAACATGTAAAAGTATCTCAAAATCAAACCACTTCCACTTATTATTATTATGCCTGAAACACAAAGTCACCCTAAAAGTGGCCCGAAACGGTTTATATAGCTACTTCGTCCGTAATATACAGAACTCACCTAGTTAGTTGTTGTTTTTTAATACCACTTTCTCCCAAAAAAGAAATTTACTTATTTAAAAAATTACGACAACAGTGACAACGACAATCAAAAAAGAAAAATAATGAAACAAATAAAGCGTTTGTTTTACTTAAAGACATTAGCCGGTAAGAAAATAGGAACAAGGATGAAATGCACCTTTAAAGGACCCCGGCCTCTGAATGTACGCTTGCTTTCTGTATACGTTTCCAGGATAACTGAATTACTTTTGTTATTATAATTAGCATTTGTATAGTAGAAATTCCCACTAAATCTGGATTATTACCCGAGTAGACCTGATGGCATTCTGAAACAATCGCAACTGCCTGGGAAGCATACAATACAGGCACTAAAACGCTAAAATACTGACAAGAGCTTTGGCTTTCTACAGACGGGTAGCCATGCATCCTTAGGGGAAATAAGGAAAATTGTGTAAAGTTTCTTTTCCCAAGGACACGTCGGGCCCGAGGCTTGAACCCTTGTGCTCACAACCTCATGATTGTGTCTGCCCGCTAGCCTCACCACAAGACTACCGACGTCACTTTATTATTACGCGTTGCCTACTTTGTCTTGTTATAGCAATCAAAACCTAGAGCAGAATTATCTTGCTAAATGTGAACAAATAAAAGTGGCAACGGGTCGTAGGTAGAAAGAAGGTAAACAAACATCTTTCTTCTGTACAGTATTACTCATTGCAGAAAAAACGTTTTGTTAAGACGTGTTAGCTGTCTCTTAGAGCCAAAGTAGTAGCTTTTTAAAAACGAAGTTGATGATACATTTCTTTTGAATACCTAGAATTGGCAAGGGACCATTGTAAAAGGGATAGGCGGTTATTATATATAATGCGTAATCATCATTGCTTTCGATCTCCCGGTACAGATACCATTATTTCCCAATCAAACTTGAAATGACAGTAACGAAAGTTTGGGGCCACTCTCATTAATCTTTTGCGTGCAAGTCTGTGCGCAGGAACCGGCAATATGTTCCTAAGATATTATACTTATAAGCGCAAAAAATCTTTAAAAAACAAGGCTCCCTCCCCCACACACAATAAGCACTTTACTTAGCGGGGGAGAGCGAATGAGAGAGAAGGAAAGAGAGAGAGAGAGAGAGAGAGAGAGAGAGAGAGAGAGAGAGAGAGAGAGAGAGAGAGAGAGAGTTTGTTTTGGTTAAAACAGAGGTCCACTACAGACTGTGGATATATCCATAGCAGGGTGACACGCCGTGAAATAATGACCAGAAAAAATGAGACAAAAAACCAACGAGTTCAGAAAACTGAAAATACTTTAAAACAATTAATACTGAGTTAGTGTAAATATTAAGTTCATTAACGCAACAGAAGCGCACTTTTCCCAATTCTCGCTATCCGGTCTACAACCTCTAAAACAGAAACAAGTGTACACAGCAGACATGAACTTAGATCTTTCATGGAAGGAAACGGTCATATTTAACGCAACAAAGAGCGGGTTTTTCCAACCGACTAAACGACAAATTAAAACGCAACCTTATTATGTACGGGCAAACACGAAGATTCCCTTTATGGACAAGGTAATTGTGTGCTGAGTTAGAGGATCTCGAGCATAGTACACGAGATAAGAGTATTAAAGCGTGGATTTAATCTATAAAAATACTGGAATCTAAGATGGTAATTGGTCCCAAAGTTGTATGAGCCCAGGTGTTGGCGCAATTATGTTAGTTTATGAGCCACAAAATCGTTGCCTATTCAGAAGACGATGTGGTGGCTTATATCGGCATCATTATCATGATCAACAGTATTAACATCACAATCAGCCCCTTTACCGGGCTTCATCATCATCATCATCATCATCATCATCATCATCATCATCATCATCATCATCATCATCATCATCATCATCATCATCATCATCATCATC
>NW_004797556.1:345116-346628 GCF_000002075.1 Aplysia californica
CATCCTTTTCCCCATACTGAACGTCTTTCGACGTTGCGCCCATCCCAAGATTCGCCTTTCGTGTTGGGCGTGGTTACGACTAATTCTACAACAACCGTGTTGAAAACTGATTCTTTCGTTGTTTTTATTCCTACTTAGTCTTTAGATGCTGAGAACGTTTCCAAATATAAGAAAGCGATTTTAATATGTTGTTTTTTCTCAATTTAGAACAGACGGGGCAAATCGACTCTTTATTATTGTTTACTTCGCTTTTCACTTCATGTTAAGCTGCACAACGGAGTAAACAGGTCTGTTTTTGCTATGCATGAGGTAATTACAACAACAACAAAAAACAGAAAAAAACCCCACGAAAATAAAATGCTAATTGCAACATCTACTCTCTATACAATTTGCTTTACTTATTTCAAATACACTTAGACTGCGACTGCCATATTTTAAAAATTGTCAAACATTTCATTTCTCTTTTGCATACCATATATGGGTGGGAACTTGTATCCTGTACATGAATATCTTGACATTCTGTTGCATTGAACGCAACAGGAACAGTCACAAACAAAAGAGTAAACAAGCAGAGACATCCTACCTCAACAACATCAAAAATTCAAACCAAACCTTCCCAAAGCGACATTTCGTATTCTCACCATCCAATCCTTTTAACAGTCTCTTTTTTTAAGCCCCTTGCAATGCACATTTAGATGAATAGAGGAACGTCGAAAAGAGGAACGTCGAAAAGCGAAGACGTTCAAAAACTAGTATGCATCTCAAACGCACAAACATTGTATTACGTCGCATTTCTGGGAAGGGGGTGACAGATGAGGTCAGACAGAGCCTGAATGGATAAGAATTTCAAAAGCATCATTTCTTTCACAGGCCTCCTTCCCTGCACCAAGCTGTCATACATTTCTTACGTTCCATGTGTTTACCACGGCGACTTGTTTATTCTTTCCATCGAAAACTTTTCATTTTGGTCCTTTTTCCTGTCTGTTTTTACCCCCCCCTCTCTCTCTCTCTCTCTCTCTCTCTCTCTCTCTCTCTCTCTCTCTCTCTTTCTCACATACACACACACGTACACACACATACACACACACATACACACACATACACAAAAGCACACATTTTGGCTCTCTTTTCCTCTCTCTTTTTGTGTGCCCATGTGCATATGTTCATTTGCACGTACGAGTATATACTTGGATGTATGACGTGTGTGTATGTGCGAGCGTACGTAATACACGCTGTTACTAGATTATTCTATAATTGCTCCGTTATTCAAACCTGTCTCATGCAAATGCTTTTTTCTACACACCTATCACTCACCACCACCACCACCACCACCACCACACCGAGATCACTGACCCCGGTGAGAGCCGAGCTTCTGAAGTGTCCTCATTCGCCTGGGGTCACCGTGACCAAGTACCCTGGGTAGCCTGGTGTGTGACATCAACAACCCCTCTGATCGTGCTTCTCCCCAACCCCGCCCATTAGCCTTCTACCGACACCCCCACTCCACCCCCA
>NW_004797556.1:349254-351008 GCF_000002075.1 Aplysia californica
TTCTTCTTCTTCTTCTTCTTCTTCTTCTTCTTCTTCTTCTTCTTCTTCTTCTTGTTTTGTTCTTACTATGCTTCTCCTGTTTCATTTTGCCCCTCTCCCTCCGGCCCCTCTTCCTCTACTTCCTTCTCCGTCTCCTCCTTCTTATCGAAATCATCTTTGTATTTTCAACAAAGCAGTACAGACATTCAGGGCAGTAATAAGTCTGACTAATAATTATTTCCTCACAACTCAACATGGCATGACAGCTCTTTTATTTCAGCGCCTAAATCCAAAGCAGAGTCAAAGTATAATAGAAATTAGAATCTTTATTGTTAAACGCCAAGCCTTCGTCTTCTGAGATAAAGTTCAATTTATACCCCTATGAAAAAGAAAACTTTGCCAACACGTAAACACGTTTTAACTTTGCAATCTATGCAATGTTATTACACTCCGCAAAATTGATAAAAACTTTGAATTCACACTAATCCAAGGTTTGTCTTCAATATACATGCATTTACCATTATGCACATGAATTATAAAGATGGGGATGAGGTACAATAATACTGATTTTCACGCTCGTCAACCACGTAGGATGAATAAGGCCATGGCGAAATTAATGACTAATACGATAGAAATTGTAAAACATTAAAAACATAACCAGAAGGAAATACGACCCAAAAAAGCCATATAAAACGAAGAGCGCACTGAAAGGCAAAACGATAGAAAGACCAACACAAAAAAAAAGTCAGAAAAAAGTAGACACAGCTGAACTGACACATTTTTGAAGGATCTGCAACAGTAAAGAGTGGCTCTGTTCTGCAGTGTCAATGGTGTGCAATCGGTAGCACCAGATCGATGAACACGAGGTGTTTCAACAGGCACCACCACCTAAAGGCACCCCTCTCAGCCATTGGCTGGAACCGCACACCGCAAGTCCCTCCCACCTCCTATCAGCACAATTGTTCCCTCGATCGCCTTATCGGAACCGAAAGTAGCAACGTCGCGGGCCCATCGAAGAAGCCATGTAACTTCCCGAGAGACAAAACAAAATTGAGGAGTAAACAACAATCTACTGATGAAATGATGCTTGGTAATGAATAACAAGTACATTAGCGATCGGATTTTTACACAGAAAAGTAGTCAACATAATATAAAAGCAAGTTGTAAGCGAAAACGAAACTTCTCCTTACCTTTGACTGGCCGAGGTCTAGACTGCTTTCGCCGCGACATCTTGCCTACCAGACGACCGGGCTAGTTATCAGCGAATGCGAGGCAGTGTTGATGCTTGAAGACTGGGATCTAACGCATGCGTCGAACGACCCGACTGGCATCTTTCGTCATCGGCTGCTCGTCACACAATGGCCCCGGAATGAGCGATCGAAGTTTATTTCCAAGCGCGTTCGAACAAGTTGTCTACTCCGCTGGATTCCTTTCTGCAAGACAAGGGTAAAAAAAAAGTAAGCACAGGAAGATTGGGAAGACTTGGTGTGCTACAACCGGCCGTCCGAGTCTTATCAGGAAGACTTTTCTCCATTCTACAAGGCAGTAATGAAAAACATCATTATCCAATGCAAGCCCATGTGCTGTTATACTGTTCAACTAGAAAAATAATTAATTATTAAAAAGCTCCACTTTTCTGGCTTTTGTGGCTTTTGAGACGTTTGCGACTTTAGTGCTATCTATCTATCTATCTATCTATCTATCTATCTATCTATCTATCTATCTATCTATCTATCTATCTATCTATCTATCTATCTATCTATCTATCTATGTGT
>NW_004797556.1:352470-353924 GCF_000002075.1 Aplysia californica
ACGCCCTGACATTCACAACGAAGCTCCCCCCCCCAACCCCCCGCTGCATAAAAAAAATCAAAGAGAAGAAGGAGAAATAAAGGAGGGAGAGGAATATCGAACAAACTAGAACAATTAATTAGAACAGAATAAAACCCAGAAAAGCAAAAAGAACTACTTAACAACCTTTACAACAACAACAACAAAGTTCACAAAGACTGACAAAATCTTTAGCATAGGACCAAAACCAGAAAGACGGTGGTAAAAAGTAAATAGGTTGCTTGAACAGCGGAATTCACTGTGCGCTTTGATTACACCCACAAGAGAAATTACGGTAATTCTACACCGCAAACCACACCGGCCGCTGCGGTCACACACGCACGTAGACACATACACAGGGCCATTATCGATGGAAAATCTATCGGTTCGATGAGGAAGAGATGCCTTGGTGGTGGGGACGGGCTGGGTCAGAGTGCCACCCTTTTTGTAAGCACTTACCCGCTAGTGTGTTGTGAGGTCTTGCAGAAACTGGAATGGTGTGTTGCGGGTGGGTAGTTAGAATGTGGTCGGGTCGGAAGTGTGTTTGTCTTGGGGGCGCTGCAGGGAGGAAAGGAAAGAGAAAGGAAGGTTGATGTTGGGAAAGACTTTTCTTTTCGAATAGCGAGGCGGTTCGCAATGGAAAAGCAATAGGAGGGTGTGTTGGTGCTGTCTGTTGGATAGTACCGAGGGGAGTCTATTCTGTGTCTCAATCGGGGCGAGGCAGCCGGGCAGGCGGAGACAAGCTACGACAGCGTTAGCAAAAACTTTCTACTTAACATACCGTCCCTCCCTGTATAAGAGCGCCCAGCAGTAAGAGGCTCTTCTTTACATGATTGCATTCATTTGGCTCTAGTATGGGTTTATTACCTACATTTTTTGATGCTGTCTGGGGCCGTATTTTTTTAAAATTTGACTTTCTCTATTACTCTAGAGGCATATCTCTTGAACATCATCATCATCACCATCATCATCATCATCATCATCATCATCATCATCATCATCATCATCATCAACATCAAAAACAACAAAAACAACAACAGCAACAACAACGACGACGACGACAACGACCACATCAACAGGGCCACCACCACCACTACCAACAACAACAAAGCAGCAACAACAACAACAACAGCAGCAGCAGCGGCAGCAATGACAACAACAACAACAATAACAACAACAATAACAAGGACAAGTGCAATAAAAGCGCTGATTCTGACCACAATCAGAGAACATATCTGTCTTCTGACATAGATTCATTTTCAATGTTTCAAAAATAGAAAACGAACCACGCAATTCACTCGTCAATTACAAAACTAGGCTTGGGGTAAATGGAAGAATGAAACATACTTTTGTTCGTTCTAAAACTGGAACATTTTTCTTTGGCTGTGTTTGGTGGTGTCTTCCAGAAGAGAAATCTGTAAAGAAAAAAAGAACCC
>NW_004797556.1:357394-359914 GCF_000002075.1 Aplysia californica
ACGGGTAGAGAATGACACTGAGGGAAAGGGAATGGCGGGGTAGAGATGAGAGGTTTACACCGGACACAATGAGACAGAGAGAGGGGTGAGAAAAGGATTAGAGTAAGAGAGAGAGAGAGAGAGAGAGAGAGAGAGAGAGAGAGAGAGAGAAAGAGAGAGAGAGAGAGAGAGAGAGAGAGAGAAAGATTTCTGTTGAAAGCTTTTTGCGTAAAAACAATGTGGACCATATTAATATTATTGCCTCATCATCATCCGGTGCCTTGCCGACTGGCGTGGGCGATCATGGACCTCCACTTTACTCTGTCTTGCGTTGCAGCGATAGAGTATGTCCTTTTTGGTGTTCCCAGCCGTGTTGTCATTGTCAACCTGTCCAGTGTCTTTTCTCCCTGTCTGCCTCTCTTTCCATCATTATTATTGCTAATCTCAATTATTATTGTTTCCCAGGCGGATTAGATCATCCAAAATGGATGAAGATTACTTATTGGAGGCGGTTTTTTGGGGGGTAAATTGTTTTAAAAACAAAGTTACAAAGACAGCTTGTTAAGGCGATAGGTCTTTCATTGGATGGATTTGTGGGTTTGTGGCATTGAAATGTTGGGGAATATGCTAGGTGTTGGGGAATATGTACGACTGCCACATTGCATTGTATACTATGTTTTAAAAAAGTGAATGTTTCTTTGGGGAAGTGTCTGATAATTTGATTGTCTATTTCATCAGGACCTCCTCCGATCAACCGTTTTGCTCAGGTTCGAGATGCAAGATTCGAGTTCTTCTATTGTGAAGTTTGAACGGTTGGTTTGGGTATTGTTCGAGTTATAGTTTATGTGCTGTCCTCTGTTGGTTTTGATGTTTTGAAAGGTGTTGATGTAATTGGTTTGGGGAGGAACTTTGGGACAGAGAGGAAGCTATGGTGTTTGTAATGTCTGTTGGTGTTTCTGGAGTGGTGCCAGCCAGCTTATGGACATGTTCGGTTGTGTCTATGTTTTTTTTAAATCCTTTTAATTTGTTTACGATTTCGGAGACTTGGCTATCATGTTATATGAATTTTCTTACAGAGTTTCATTTGTTCTCCGTTATGCACTCACTTACCTTTTGTATACAGGGTTCTTGTCTTTAATGGTGTTACCGAAGGCTATTCGATAAGCTACTTCTTTAAAATTTAAGGCATTATCCCATTCCCCTGAGATCCAAACTTGGATCTTCTGAGTTTTTGGCGATGATTTAGAATGTGTTATATACATATTAATATATATACTTTACTCAGGGGCTCTCATGTTCTTGATGTTAAAAGGTGTTCGCCTCTCATTCAATAGGTCCCGGGTTCGAATCCCGATAGCACGGAAAATTTCTTCTCTTAAATGTTCCCCCTCCACATCTTTTCCTGCTGTCTAACAATGTTCTGCCGTCTGCTTTCGTCTCCACTTTCTGCCCCCACCCCTTCACATCCTTTGCCCCCCTCTTCTGGGCATCTGACTCTTTCTGCAGCTCGGTCTACTGGCACTACTTGGCCCCTTCTTGTTGCTGTCTTCAGCCACGCCCTTGATCTTATGGTAGGTAAGATTTACATCTAGCCTTTTCGGATAAGGGTAGCAAATCTCGGAGCTCCCTTGTGCAAGTTGCGCACCTTAAGGATCTCTCGGTGGTCCAAAATTGATAAGAAGTAGGCTTTGGCCGCCATCCGGACAAAATTCAAAATTTTTCTAAAAACTGAAATAGTTTAATGTGTTCCGCGCACTCGCATGACCTCATGCAGTTCCGTGCGCCGTAAAAAAAAAAACTTACGGAAGAAAAAAGAAAAGAAATAACGTTTCTCAAAAGTCATTTCACCTCTTGTTACAAAAACAACCAGAAGCAAATAAACTCTCAATACTCGGTGAATTACATTACCGATTTTGAAATTGTGCATTTGCGTAGTGTTACACCAAGGTATCCTTTGCAAAAGGTGTCTAATGTACATGGTTTTAATATCAGTTGTCCTGGAAATAAACTACGATGTTAATATTTTATTTAAAAAACTTTTTTGTTAAAGCGTTTCAACAAGGATCAGCATCGGTAAACAGAGAGGGTGCCAAGAGCCAATGACAACTTCAGATATAGAAATCGAGAGAGACAAAGTAAGAAATAGAAAGTGGGAGAGAGAGAGAGAGAGAGAGAGAGAGAGAGAGAGAGAGAGAGAGAGAGAGAAAGATAGATAGAGAGAGAGAGGGGGGGAGAGAGTGTGTGAATGTGTGTGTGAGGGAGGACGTGTGTAAAACACAAATTATCGACCTGAACCAGAGGAGAAACGTTCTGGGATTTAAGATAACTGTGTAAATCTTGGCAGAAGATAAATTGCGATGCTTCTAGAGATAACAAAAAAGGTCTAGATAAAGTCTTTGTGGAGGGTGCCGCTGTATCTGGAAAAAAGACAGAACAAATAAGGGCTGGTCAGAAATCGTGATTAATTTTGTTATTGCCTGTGGTGCAAGCAAGCTTGGGTACTGTGAGACAGAGTGTGGGAGAGAGAGAGAGAGAGAGAGA
>NW_004797556.1:361256-363756 GCF_000002075.1 Aplysia californica
AATAATAATAAATATACGAGTGTATATTATTATGTATATACGTTTTGGGCTAGTCTGTTCTCATTTAGATTGGTTGGTCTTTATCTATGTATACTATGTTGCAAAAGTTCTGTCATACCTATTATAGTACGATAATTTTCAGTACAGCATAAGAATTGCAGCAAAAAATAAAAGTATGATTTGTGTGACTTATGAGACTCCTTGTGCAAGAGCAGCGGAAAGAAATCATAAGGCTTGGTCGTTTTTTCACATGTTTTCAAAAATAAGAAAACTGATAAATTCGGAAAATAAAGGCGCTATGTGTATGATACATTCTTTAATTGCGCCTTCTGCTATTGCAAGACATGTAAACATGTGCAAAAGAACCATCTAAATCTTGAACAAACGTTTTAACACCACTAGAACAGTCCGAACAAGCCCAGACGTGACCAACCAAGGGCGACAACTTGACATCAGAATTGGGTTATTGTCTACACCCATGTTCGAAACCCGTTCCAACTAAGTGCAGAGATTGACAGGTACTTTGGACAGTCCTAAAACACCGTTATTACACTTTTATATGATGGTGGAGTACGTGATTATCGCCCTTTATGTGGAGCCATTCTAACCCTGTTTCATCGAAGAAATTTGAAGAAATCATCAAATTTGTGCACAACAGCATTGCCGATGAAACTAAAGACGTTGGTAAAGTGTTCTATTTAGCAATGGTTAAGGTTTTTAATTCATCGCTTTGACAGAAGAGAAAAAGTGTTTAAAAGATGAGGACAGAAATTTCACAATCCAACGTCCCCCGAGTGGCCCGAATCGCTGGCTCTGCTCTTTATCGTACATATTTGGTTACTTTTCCAAGCAACCTCAAAGGACGGTATTGTGAAGTAATTCTTCGTTACAGTGACTGTCCTACATGGCACAGGTGTTGGAATGTGCTAACAAGACAACATCCGACCACAAATGGCTACGATCAGTTTAAAACTCCCAAACTCATCAAATCATTGTTCTGGACTGGCCTGGCCTGCAAGATCAGCAAGCCTTAACCCAACAGAAAATCCGTAAGATGACCTTGACTTGAGGATTAGAAAAGGCCTCACTCCGTATAAACTCGTCAGGTACCGAACGCTGCGCTTCACCAGGAATGGCAGGGGATTCTTCTGACAACCCATAAGGACATTAATTCAGTCAATGAGCAGATGTTTTTTAAAATCAGTATTTCAAGCTAGAAGAGACCACACGCGATACTGGGCAAACTTTGATTTGGATTTTGCAGGGTCTCTGTCCTGTGAATAAAATTATCTGTCTTGAATAAGGAAAGACATTTGTCAATTCTTTTTATGTCATGTTGGCAGAAAATGAATAAAGGTACCATATTTCTCTTGGCTATGTTGAATTGTAAATGAGTTATTGCACTTTTAAGGTGGGTGTGACAGAACTTTTGCAACAAGGTATATAATACAGCGGCGTCCAAAATAAACTTGAAAATGTAATCATACAATCAACATGTTTAAGCATTGCATTACATACTCTTGCAGAATTAAAGCTAAACAAATTTTGCATTATCTTTCACATTAGGAATTCATCTATGTTAAGAGATGCCCTTGATGTGATCACTCAAAATTGACCTAAAACAATCAGGCTTGGCAAAATTGTGCAAAATCAAAGAAACGTACATTTATCTTCGAACATGTATTGAGGAGCACCAGTTTCGATAGAATGGACATACATTACTTATTCCAATTATGGGAGAATTTTGTTTTGAAATAAACAATACAGTATTTTTATATTTTGTCACGATACTTTCAAACAAAACGTAAAACAAAGCAATCTCAAATTCCACGCAAAATTTGGACGTAACATTAAATGTGATCATTGCTATTTTGCTTAGGTCTTGGGTAGTGCACGATTCCTTTGAGTATCGACTTTAATAAATTTTAGAAAAAATAATCCACCATTTCATCCCAAATGTCACAGAAAGGTGTAAACAAAGGGTCTGAAAGTGGAGCAAAGTCACTTGTCTTCAGCTGTTGTTTCGTGGTACTTCGCTCTTCACATACCGGTAGTATTCATATTGGGGCTATTTACTGGTGACAACTCTAATGTTGATTTGATTTTGTTTTCCAAGAATTATCTAGTGGCATTGACCCTGTGAGAAAGTGCTTTGCTGTACACAGAGATGTCTACTTGAATGACACCCTGACGAAAATAAGGATAAGACATAACGTTCCAGCACTTTCGCGATGTACCAAATGATCCGGTGATTCTCAAGCGCGCGATTTTGTTTATTCCACCCCAGACCACCCAACATTGAAGCAGTTTCGTGGCCTCTGTTCCTCACTGACAGGTGATTACGTCCAAAATTTAACTAACACAGTCCATGTGCAAAAGAGTTTTCGTGCTCGACAAGAAACCATTTGCTCCTAAACAAAAAAAAATTAATACTAAAGAGCATATGTTATGCTATGTCCAGGTTTTGTGTGGTATTAGCAACTGCTATATTTTCCGATCT
>NW_004797556.1:368756-375660 GCF_000002075.1 Aplysia californica
ATGAATACTATTCGGGAGAGAAAGCAAAATGCTATAAGCAGCGCTGCTGTCAACACCAGGAAAATGGGAGCGGATTTTGGAGGACGTTTTTCATCGAGAAATAACCTTCTAACTGTGTATCATCTTATTATGATTCGTATCAGAAAGAAGATGGAAGTTGAAGAGTATATCTAAAATGTATTGTTACTAAAGTATAGTTTATTTATTTTGACACTAAAAATAAGTATAAAAAAGAACAAGAAAAACATGACCTTATAAGGGCTACACATTGTTCTAATAAGGACATCTACATGTTTGTGGTGTATATTGTAGCCAATGACAGCCTAATATAATATGCCCCCCCCCCCCCACTCCAAGTTTATTGGGGCTACAGCTCTGGTCCACAGAAACAAAC
Organism: Aplysia californica; assembly: GCF_000002075.1. Lineage (NCBI taxonomy): Eukaryota > Metazoa > Mollusca > Gastropoda > Aplysiida > Aplysiidae > Aplysia > Aplysia californica. The sequence goes on from NW_004797556.1 coordinate 369,151, forward strand.
AATATAAGATCTCAGGTCTTTTAGTTTCTAGGTGTCACAGCCTAGGAGTAGAATGAAGAATCTAATACGTGGTGCCCATTGAGGGATCAGGTCTGATCGGGTTGGTCGGTTTGCTAGCCAGATAGAGGGCCCAAAGTGCCTATCGTGACACAAGCCGATTCCGCCCGATCTCAGAAACAAACGTATTTGTTTTCAGGCGACGAGTAGTGCGATCATCCCGACCCGACCCGATCTCATCCGTAATGGGCACCCCTCATGCGCCAGGAAAGGGGGCACTTGTGGTCTAGATGCACGGTGTTCGCCACTCATTCAAAAGGTCCCGGGTTCGAACCTGACAGTGTCTTAAGATTTTTTGTTCTCTAAAATGTTCCCCTTTCATCTCCTTTTCTGTTGTCTAACCATGGTCTGTCGCCTCCTTACGTCTCAACTGTCCCCCAACCCTTTTGCCGCCTCTTTTGGGCTCTAGACTCTTTCTGCAGCCTTTCTACTGACACTCTTTGGCTCTTACATGTATTGATGTTGGTCTTGTTGTTGTTGTTGTTGTTGTTGCTGTTGCTGTTGTTAATAGTTGCTTGTATTATTATTATTATTATTATTATTATTATTATTATTATTATTATTATTATTATTTAAGAATTCAAAATAATGAATAGGTACTTCTACATTGTCAACTCATAGGTACTGTTGCTCCCATTGTACACCCTCTAAATTCCCTCCAGCTCTATCAAGCAGTCGTCTGGGACACGTTTCGACAGCGATTGTCAACAGACATCCAGAATAGTGGACCGAAAAGCATCTTCTTAGATGTTAACTAAAAACTTGTACTTGGCACCCGCAGCTCCATCTTCCTCTATTGTTCAGAAGAGTGGCGACAACACAGGAAACTCGAGCCAGGAAGTCGTGAAGGCAGAACTCCCTAGTCACGTAGATCGGCGCCTGAGAACATAAGAGGACGTGCTCGTCCGGAACGCCCTTCCCAGACAATCGTGAGACTTTGTTGATTTTGGGAGGCCCCCCTGTCGTCTGCTTTTTTAAAACATCTACTAATAGCACACAGATTCGGGGACGCTTGTTTCCAATCGCAAAGTTGCGGATAAAACTTTCGTTTCAGAGCTCATAATGCACGTCACGCCCCCTCCCCCTTCCTCCCCCTAAGAAAAAGAAAGAAAGAAAGAAAAAAAGAAACGAACAAACAAACAAACGAACAAATGAACAAATAAACAGATAAACATATATATATATATTTATAAAAGAAAGAAGTAAAATATAAATAAATAAATAAATAAAAATTAAAAATCAAATTAATTAATTAATTAATTAATTAATTAATTATTTAATTATTTAATTAATTAATTAAAATTTTCAGAGGACAGTTATAGTAGTATTAGATCTAACAATGATAATGATTCACATTAAAAGATGTGTTGCCTTTTTCACTTATACCAAGGCTTTGAAGGAGGGCGTGTACTTGTGTATCCCCTTTTAACAGAACAGTTCAACGGTTAAGTTTGTCGATTGTACAAGACTTTGTCGGCCTTCTGATGTGCTGTAGGTTACTATTGAATTTGATCTATTACAAGTACGTATCGAGATTCAAATCTCAGTGTAGTCTGAATTATTGCTTTTCCTCGAATATTTCTTTCTTCTCTAACAAGTTCTCACAAATGTCCGATATTAAGTCTAAAGGGATTAGACTTCTACAGCAGCAACAGTATCAACGGCAACAGCAGCAACAACAACATTAGTAACAAACACAACTACAGAAACTACAAAAACAGAAACAAAAATGACAGTGACAGTAGAAACAGCAACCACAGCACCATTAGCAATAGCAGTTACAGCGACAGCAACAACAACGATAACAAAAACGGCGACGACGACCTTGATGACGACAAAAACATCAAATCGGAAGCTTCCCTCCTATTTAACATATTATTTTTATACAGTACTTTTTTCTAAGTACCGGTATGGTTTTCAAAGGACTTGTTTCAGTAGGGTCAGATTATTGTATTACTATGTAACCTTATTATTGTTGAAAAGAAAGCACTTTTTTGTTTCCATACTCTCGTAATACCACCAAAAAAAATATTTTAAAATGGAACTACTGCGTTTGCCCCATTGGTTTGAAAACAGGCTCTAAATATTTCAGTAAGTGGCAGTACAGGCTATTTACAATTTTGAGCATCGAATATAAGCCCTAACCCACGGAAAGATTTGGATTTATGATAAAATCTGAATTATATTTTCAGTTTACAAGTGGCTTCTTTTCGTACTATGAGTCTGAGGTGTGATGCATCTATGGTCGGCTCTTGTTGGCAGGAGATTCCGAAAGGACATTATTATTATTATGTTTGTGTGTTTAAGTCATTTATAGCTATTGTTTGGCGAGGTCAGTTTAAAATAAATGTGTTCTTTTATTCACAATACATGTACATTACAAGTACTTGATTTGTAAGAAGTTCTAAATTTTTGCTTATGTTGAAAAGTTTTTTAAAACTTTATATTTCTCGTACAAGTGGGACGATTTCTTCGTACAGACAAATTTGATCTCCTTTGCTTAATTTTGGTTATTCGAAGTTTTGTTGAAGGTGATGCAAATGTGACCTAGTTATTGCCCATTTAAACGAGTCCTCTTTTAGACATCCTACTTTAGTTCTATTTTTATAGGTATTACTTGTAAAAGGAATCTCCGTAGTTGTGAGTCCCTAATCGAAGTCCAACGTCCTACTATTGCTATGTACACAACAGGCTGTCTTTTCGAAGGCGGAGCTGAAAGGAAATAACGCAGGGAGAAAGAGAATAAATTAATCAGGCTCCTCAAGGAACCCCAACTTCTGTGCAGCAAATCAACATATTAAACTGCCCCACGAGTTTGACCGTTTCGAGATTGCCAAGATGTTTTGCTTACTTTTTTTTTCTTTTTTTTTATTTGGGGGGGGGGGGGTCATTGTTGATTTTTTTCTTTCTCTCTGATGTCCTCTTTCATCTCTCAGCCACTTTTCTCGTTATGCATTAAGTACAATAGCACTACTGAAGAACAGTAGAAAAGGTTTTTTTTAAAATCAAAATGTTACACTGTTGATTTCTTTGTACTGCACTAACATACAATACTCTGTAGATACATGTTTCTCTGTAATACGGCTTACAAAGTATAGGTTCATACTTTAAGTGTCTTTGCTCCTCTAAATAAAATTGTCCTGGATTTTTTAAAACGTTTGTGTGTGTGTGTGGGGGGGGGGGGGTATTCTTGTTTATTCGCTCTCATTTCCTTAGATTATTTAAAGGCTCGCTGTTGAGTAAATTTATTGGTGTCATTCGAGGGCTCGTGCAATCACGTGAGATAGAATCGAACAGAACTAACAAGATGCAGATCAATACACTGCGTTGTCTGTTATGCCTCGATCTGTCCCAATAATGATTAACTTTGTTGTCAATTGTAACAGAATCTTGAGTCTGTTGCCTTGTCAGTCTGAGAAGTTCCTGAATTCGACCACCTCCTCTTTTTTCCCCTGTTCAAAAATAGGCCACCTGCCGAAGTAACTGATCACGAACTCCACACACATCTACAACTACAAACTGCTCTGAAAGTTCTCATTCAAAGTTTGAACAACATTTCTGGTGCTCGTCCCCAAACATTTCCCTGTCCTGTTCGAAAATTAACTCCGTGAAGCTGGCAAGTGTGCCCAACAGAGGAAAGGAGACATATCTAAAACTGCAACACTAATAATCAAATGTACTATGTTTTCTTTTTTTTTTTTTTACAAATTAAAAAAAGAAGCAAGGAATCGTGTGTAATACTTTTCGAAATCTCGCTTTACTTTTTATCATGTGAAGTTATAAACCCACAGTCTCGAAACTGGAACCACATCAACCAGCAGAATTTTTGCTTTCTGCTGTTGATGGAAGGCGAAAGAGATATTGAATGGTTCGTCTTGAAGGATGCAGGCCAATCAAAAAGACACTGACAAATTCGCTCAATATAAAAACCGAATTACACGAATAATAAAATATATTATTTACAAACCTAAAGACGAATAGGTGAGTCCGTGTTCCTGGTTTCAAACTTGGGATTGCCGCTAACAATGCGTTTGTCTGGCTTTTTTCAGTCTGGCTTTTCAGTGATTACACATCCATTATAATCTGAGGGATCTGATGTTTGGTCACGGCAAGCTCCACCCTTTTACAACCTACCCAACGCTACTCAAATTGCCGTTGAACCGTTGGTCAGCAAAGGCATTTTAAACTGTCCCACTAAAAATGTATGTTTTGTCTCAATCCTCATTGATTTTCATTCTATATTAATCATCGATATCCGACCTTAGATAATATAAATACCCTGATCGAAGTCCGTGGTGAGCAGGGTCAAGTATAACAATGTGTATAAAAAAAGCACACACAAGTAATACTCAGAGACGTGAATGATCATTTACCAATTTCGATGCCTCACTACTTCAAAATTCGTATACTACAAGATGGTTCACTCAGCCAAAAAAATGAGTCCGCGGAAGTCCACGCATGGCTCAGATGGCGCTGTAGTTCTGTTGCGGGCGCAGATCGACTGCTGTTCATCGGTCTCAAATCAGGTGTTCGGGTTTACTCAGTGTGGAATTTTCGGGTTCTCTTTTTCTAAATTATGACCTCTCGCCTTTCATTCTAAATCCACACTAAACAACGAAAAAAGTCCCCCCTTCCACCTGAATCGAAGAGGGTGCCACCGGATTTTGAGGACGCTTTTCAAATAGGCTCAAAGAGAGAAGAGAACAATCTTGTAGTGTACGATCTTAAACTACTGTTCAGGATCAAACCTTCTGCACGTAGAGTTGTGTCGTCACGGAAGTCCAGCCCCCGGGGGGTGGGGGGGGAGGGGGGGTAGTTTCACTGCGTCCATATACGAGAGCCACCCTTGGGGCAGACTTCCGAAAGAGCTGCTACCAAAATATAAATAAATAAATAAATAAATAAATAAATAAATAAATCTTTAATTTTTTAATTTATTTTTTAATTAATTAATTAATAATTAATTAATTAAAAAATAAATTTAAAAATTAAAAAATTAATAAACAAGTAAATAAATATATGAAACATAGTAAAGTAGACATTTTTTCATTTGAATGGGGGGGGGGGGGGGGGGGGGGGGGGATACACTTACATATATACTTCCTTTGAATTTAAAAAAAACGATTCTTCTTTCACAAATTATAAAGTAAACATTACAAATTTTGATACTGCATTGATTAACACTAACTTGTAATAGACAACAGCGAGAAAAAGCATTTCGAACTTGCAGATGTTTTCACTTTAATCATCGTGTAACATTGTACAACTGATAAATGCTGTTTTAATCTTCTCATCATCTGACAGCGTTTTCCTCTCTTCTGAACAAGAACAGTTTTTAAAAATTCTTGTCTGGTCTACATACGTTTCATTAATACAGATGATGACTTTGTCCGTGTTGTGTAACGGGAATAATAATTATTGTTATTTGGGTAGATCTGACTTCTCCGTTTAACCATTTATAGTCAGCTATCGGAGGGGTGTTTCATTCCCTTTGCAAGGTTAAGACGCTGGCTTAAATGCACTTGCTTCAAAAGTAAACAGTCTGCAGATATTTCAGGAGAATGTTCCAGTTCATAAAGCTGAACTAAGTGTGACTGTGTTCTAGTTCAACTTCCATTACATAAGAAAGGAAACAGACGTTACGATCCTTAGAAAATAATAACATGTACTTTTATATATAGTAGGAAAGGGATAAAAAGCAACAGAGCTAACATCTCCTGCGTTACGTTACAAATTATATGTTCCATCGTATAGGTAAATATGTGTCGAATGACAAGTTCCATAAAGGAAGGATAAATAAATCTGAAACATCCTTCGTGCATCTAAAGTGGATCATTTCGTTGTATGATGGGTTTTTTTCTGTTTGCTCATACTGTACTGTAGTGAATCGCCTTTATTTCCAAATTCGCCCAATAAAGAAAAAGATTGTTTAAAAATATTTTGTAAAACCTGAATTGGCGGTATTTTTTGCCATCTCGTGCGTCTTCGAATTTGAAATGGCGTATTTGTTCCAAGTTCTCCTTTTTCCCATTACTCTTTTTTATGGTGCGGGAAACACAAACCAGTACATGTACATAGCTTAGAAATTAGAGTAATCACATGGTCACATAAACACACACACACACACACACACACACACACACACACACACACACACACACACACACACACACACACACACACTCATCATACGCAGAAACATACACTCAGACAAACATACACACAGAAAAAGACGCTGATTGACAGAGAGAAAATGAGAAAAAGGGAAGAGAAACGATGAGAGAGGATGACTAGAGAGAGAAGGGGGAGAGAGACAGAGACAGAAGAGAGACAGAGACAGATGAGAGAGAGAGAGAGTGGAGAAGGAGAGAGAGAGAGAGAGACAGACAGACAGACAAACAGACAGACAGACAGACAGACAGACAGACAGACAGACAGACAGACAGACAGACA
>NW_004797556.1:375760-379548 GCF_000002075.1 Aplysia californica
CACGGAGTGGTACCACTACACAGGACCAGGTATTGAAAACACGGGATCACAATGAAGAAAAAAGAATTAGGTCCCAACAAATACAGTCTGAAGACTTATATGTTATTTTTTCTAAAGGATACCAATGTCCATCCGCATGTTAGTCTCTTTAGTTGCCCCACTTTCTATCTTCGGATCCATATACGAATATATCGATGCGTTTCCTGACAGTCCGTCTGTCCGCTACACATCACTCCGTTTATGTATCTTAATATATAACAACGGAGATTGCTTTCCAACTCTGAAGTGTTTTGAACAGTTCTGTAAATCCTACTCATCATCCCACCTCCCCCCCCCCCCCCCTCCCCATCGTTTTCCATCTTTTTTTCCGAAACAGAAGTTTTGCCATTTGAAATAAAAGTAAAGAAAAGCACCTCAGACGTTCTTGAAGCGCACGGTAAGTCTGCGCACCGACAAAAGGTGTTCCCAGATGCTGGGTAGGCGGTACAATTGTCATTTTGAGAGGGGGAAAGTCGGAGCTGATAGCGTACAAAGAAAGAGAATTTATGTTGGCAGCCGTCAACGGATTCGTAAAGCACTTGAAACTGTTAGCCGAGTTACCAGGCACATCTCTTGATGTTGTATTTATATCGATGTGTCACGCCAAAAGAAAGAAAAGCTGCAAAAGAACTCACGACCCTGACGCAGTCATACAGTTCGCATCTAAATCCCAACTTACGAATACAAGCCTTCAGAAAATTTCTATGGCTAAAAGACATCACTACCCGGAGAGACTGGGAGTAAAAAGATGATGAATAGGCTCAGACCGAGAGCGCAAATAATATATGAAAGTAAGAGCGTGAGATCGGTAAGAAAGGATACGGGTGTATGCACCTGGCTCGGCACAAAGGATGCTTTATGCCCGCGAACGATTTCTTCTCGCGGAGATTTCATCGCCTGTGCTCTCATGAATCGGGCTTTCCTTCAGGAACGGGAAATATCATTTTTATAACGGGTGAGGAATTGTCTTGGAAGTTTTGAATTTAGTCAGAGCGGCTACCAAATAGAACGAAGGCGTGAGAAAATAAAATTAAAAACCCAAAAATAAACGGAAAGAAAGAAGACAGAAAGCAACTGAGATGCTGGAATTCTAAACAAAGGGCTATTCATGATTATTATTTTCTTTTTAAAACCCCGAAAGAACAGGCGTAGGAGAAATAGAAGCACATGTTCAACGACGAATACGTGAATTTCTACAACTATAATGACAAGAATGTCATATCACTGGTCAATGGAGATTTTGCAACAGAGTAGCGAATAATAATATGCTTACTTTTGGTGCTTTGGTACCCTGATGGCATTTTAACTTTTTTTCAAGCTTTTTTTTAAGGGAGGGGGGGTCTATTTCGTCAGAATTATTACTAATTCGCCACTTACATTTTTTTTGGTGTATATATTATATTGTTATATTGTAGTGAAAGACAGTTGAATTTGCATGCTGTAGGTGGAAATTTTACTCCACAAGATCAGTGCAGGAAGCTGACAAAGTAAGTCAAAATTTTCGAATATAATTTGAGATCAAACCATAGGCATTAATACGAGCTATACAGCCCGCTTTTCTCGCTTGTTGAAGTGGTTAATGACCAAGGCAAAAATGACAGCAAAAATGACATTTTTTGTGCCAAAATATAAACTGTTTACTGGCGTGAACAAACGCATCGTCGCAACGGCTGTTAATGGGACTGCAAATGTGATAATATGCTAAACATTATTATAATGTTTTTCTTGTGAAATAATCGTGGAGATTCCCGGGATTAAATAAGATTTTTAAAATCAAACCAAGCCAAACAAAACAAAACCGGATGGAAAAGATTTAAAAAGCAATTGGCAAATACAATGTTTAACATATTAGGCATCCATCCAGGTAATCCATAGAACTTGAAAGTATCTTTGCCTCTAGTGCACATGATACCGAGAGTAATGAATAACTGGGAAAGACGTGGACGGACAATAATACATGTAATATGGAGAAGGTTTTCAATATCACAGAGACAAATTATGTGAAGTAGAGAAAAGAGGCAAAAGTACAAGACAGGGTACCAGTATTTTGTAGGTCCTGAAAAGGGCAAGTTGTTGGGTAAAGTTGGGTGACTAAATCCACTTGAATCTTCAGCTTAGAAAGCACATCGCTTGCGTGTAGAACACGTCCTATGAAATCACAGCCTTGACAATGATCATTCTGATTTGGTTTTTTTGACTGTTAAAAACATACTAAAAGTTAGGCACTGGGCGCTGGAGTGTCTCTATAAATTCACATTTTGGGCTCAATTTTTTAACTTTTTATTTCCAATCTTGAGAATATAAGGTGTGAGCAAAGTGAAATGTTTCACCAAGATAACAAGCGGATGGAGAGCAGATACAAAGCCTTAATCAAGGCAAGTTTGATCCGGATGTGATTGAGGATTACTTTTGGTTTCATGGACACTCCGGTAAAGCAAATGTGCAATAGCTGTACTGTAAGCAATTTTGGCTCTTTCAATGTGAGAGTTAATGTTGTTTTCATAAATTCATCGACCTTTTCTCACACTTTATCACTCAAACCTGTCTAAAGTAGTAATAAAATGTAACTATAGTTTACTTTTCTTCTCACTGGTATTTCTTATATTAGATCTAGTGTTAAATAAGGAAAAATGGGACCTGAACTTCATTAAATCCTGACGTCCTATTTCAAGTCTAACAAAACAGAGATTGTGGTTACGGCGTATCCTAGCTGGTACGATCACAATACTTGTTATCATTAAGTTATTATCCCGCATAAAGACAAATTCAGATAATCTTTTTCTTTTTTGTTAACGCATACTTTGAAAACCAAGGTGCAAAAACGACCAGCCACAGACTCGAAACATTTAAAGTTAGTATCATGCTTTATCAAGTATGTGTACATTACTTCTTCGTAAAAATAAACAAACACAAACAACAAAATATAAAAACCAGTCAAACCAGGCAATAAGCCCAGCCCTGTTTTAGATCTAGATACCCTTTCTAAAACTAAAATAGGGTGCAAAAGAAAATAAAAGGATTTTAAAAATGCCTTTTTAATAAGCCTGAACACGACCTTTAGCTTGTTTATTTTAGTCTGTCGGCGGTAAAATAAAATTCTAGCTCATTTATTAATTTACCTATGCCCATGAAACAGTCCATGGTAGGCTACTTCTGCAGGCCAGCGACCAAACAAAAGTTGTTGATTTGTGTGTGTGTTTTTTGTTGTTGTTGTTGTTTTTTAAATCGCTCTTTGGGTGCATACACAAAACCATTTAAAATAAATTATTAACAGTAACCCATCCTACAAATTGCTTATTTTGAGACAGCGACATTTAACTACCCTGCTCTCACATTTTAGTGTGAGCTTATACAGACCTCAGCATAAGTTAACGACCACTTACAAACACTCTGAGTGGTCTTCTTGGGTCGACCAGTACGTGGGGGCGTTCTTGGACTGATCCAGTGGCTTGATGGCCCTGCTGCAAATGGACAATGACAGAGTGTGACACTGCAAGCCTTCTGGCAACTTCTCGGGCTACAACTCCATCCTGCAGCCATGCCATAGCTCTGGCACGGATCAGTCTCTAAGCTTTCTTTTTTTATGGTATGTTGATGCGATACTGGATTTTACGCAAACGGTTGCTTATATTGCCACCAAAGTGAACACTGTTCGAGACCGTGAGTCCGTTTATGACGTGCTCCAGAAATTTTAATTGAAGAATTCCGTCGTGTTGCACACAAGTCGACAACCCACCCTCCTCCCGCCC
>NW_004797556.1:379648-380910 GCF_000002075.1 Aplysia californica
CCCCCCAAGCAGATTTAGTTGTACTATAGATTTCATCCCTTGACTGTCTAGACGTCACCACTAAAAGTCTCAAAAAGCGCTCACCCGTGTTTCTTATGCGTATGTTAAAGTATGGAGTTGATGAAAATATGTCAATTTTTGTACTGTTTAGGTGTGTGCTGTAAATCCCCTAGACCTATCATGTTTACCTGTTTTAGGTTGACATCAAAGAAAATATGTCGGAACCTTAGTTTCCAGTGACCTTTACGAATATGCTTTTAGATTCCGTTAGTCATCTAACTTTTAGGTCCGTATGCAAAGATCTGATCAACAAAGCGATTTGATTTTACACGTATCTTGTTTTGAACGCGATCAGAAGAAAGATTGGGGGGGGGGGGTCTCTTGGTCCAGAGGTTAGGGTGTCCGCCTCTCATTCAATATGTACCTGGCAGCGATGGAAAATTTTCTTCTCTAGCATTTTCTCCGCCCACCTCTTTTCCTGCTCTCAAACCATGTTCCGTCGTTTGCTTTCGTCATCACTTTTTTCCCCCGCCTCGTCCACCCCTTTGACCTCTTGTCTGGGCTCCTGGCTCTTTCTGTTGCCTTTCTACTGCTTCTCTTTTGCTTCTTCTAATTACTGCTCTCTTTCAGCAACACCTCTGGCCTTAGGGTAGGTAAGATCTAACACCTAGTCTTCTCGGATAAGGGCGAAAAATTTCGGAGGTCACTTGCGCAAGTTGCGCAAGTTAATGATCCTTTGAAGGTCCAAAATCGATAAGAGTAGGCCTATGCTTCGGCAGCCACCAGTGCAAAATTCAAAATTAATTCCCATCAAATTGAAAATGTTAATGTTTAATGTGTCCTGGGCGCTCATAATAACGATTTTATGCAGTTGCGAGCGCTGTAAAACACCTATCGAAACAAACGAAGAAAGTGAACAAGCTACATTATTAGGGTTCCTATGGCTTTTCCACCTTGGTCTTCATTTGTATGCGCAGTAGACTTATTGCTACTTAAAAGAATACTAATAATATGTTGCACCTCCCCACTAGACAGCATTATCTGAATTTTGGCGACATAACATGTATTACTTTATTACCATCAGTCTTAACCTAGATGCTGGCATCTGTATGTACTTATGTCAACATAATTATTTATGTATGTTATGTACCGGTATATCTGTGTTTAAAGGCAAAACTGAGAATGACGGAATGAGAGACAGAGAGAGAGAAAGAGAGAGAGAGAGAGAGAGAGAGAGAGAGAGAGAGAGAGAGAGAGAGAGA
>NW_004797556.1:381168-388005 GCF_000002075.1 Aplysia californica
CCCCCCCCTCACCCTAAGCCCCCGCCCTGCAGACCCCTTCCCTGCTGACCGGAATCATTAAACGTTGCCAACATTTCTCCTTTCACGGAAATAGCGTGGGTTCTGTAACCTTACGGTCATGGGTTCTCCTCATACCGTTTTGTGTGCGAACCTGCTTGAAAATTACTCCGACCATTGTCGTGTAACGGCCACGGAGGAACGATACCGCGCTAACTAACGTCCGTCATCGACCCAAGTGCCTCTTTTAGATCTCGCACAATAATTTGGCTGGCAAATATTTCACTCAGGTGTGCCAGCCGCTGTTCGGACGAACCAACACCTGTGCCAGGGGCCCACCCGAAAGCAGCCAGTGCAGCTGAGAATGTGTTTATTCACGCAGAGAAAACGAGAAAGGCTTTTTGACTCTAAGTGAAAGCCTCGTTGTATTTACCGAGTAAAGGCATCCGTTGAGGGCACCCCCATCCCCCTCCCCAGCTCATCATCCCGCAGACGAACAGAAAAGCGAAACCTTGAGAATTTCGCTGTGCGACGATGGGTGACGGCTAACTTATTGCGTTTTCAGCTATAGCCAGTTGACAAGAAGGGTCTTTTATTTTTAGTATGGAATATGTTCAAGTATATGAAAAGGGTAGAATGTTTTGATTAAAAGTGAGCAAAACAAACCCCCAAAAAAGGAGAAAAAAAAATACAACAAAATGTTATTATTTTAAAAGAATCAAACATCAGTGAGTGGCAAAGGTAAGAAATGAGGAACCTGCTGACATGATCGGCAAGCCAAAAAAGTAACATCAACTTCAAAGAGAAAACGAAGGGTAAAAAAGAACGTCGTCGTCTTCGTCCTCCTCCTCCTCCTCCTCCTCCTCCTCCTGTTCCTCCTCCTCCTCCTCTCCCTCCTCCTTCTCCTCATCATCATCGTTGTCATCATCATTAGGTGACTTGGATAAAATCATACGCTTTTAGAGAGTATTCACTATTCAATTAATTTGGTGCTTTTAGAGAATATTTACTACCCGGGTACATGTATTCAATTAAATTGTTCAACACAGTTCCTTTATTTTTAGTATTGCCCTCAGAGTTTCACCTCATCGGGATTCTTTTTTCCCTCAAGATATACTTATGATGCCCGGAGGTCCTTACTTACTTGTCCTTACTTGTCCACTGCGTTGGGGTCACTGCAGTCGGAACAAGTCCATCTCTGCTCTCCCCCCTCTCTTCAGGATCCATATCAGAGTCTGTCTACTTATAGTTCCCATCATGATCTGGTTGGAGATCCGTCGGGCTGGTCCGCACAGATGGCTGTGTTTCCCCTCTCCTCTTTGGATCCCCTTCTCCCTCAGTCTCCCTAGAGTGTGGGAACCGATATCCGACCTATTCTTCCTCAAATTTTCCCTTACAGCGGTTAGGACGGTTGGTGGGTCCAGTGTCAAATTCCCTCCCACTTTTGCTACTCCAGCCAGCTTATCTGCTCTCTCGTTGCCGGTTACCCCCCGCGTGACCCGGCAGAAGATCCAGGCCACTCTTTCCAGGCTGCTCTCCCTGATCGCAGCCTTCCAGTCCACATACAGCATCCCTTTCTATACCTTCTGTAGTGTGCTCATTGAGTCAGTAATGATTACTGCTCGCAGATGGCTAGTTTTCTTGATCCAGTGTAGAGCTTCACTTATGGCTTTTATCTCCATACACATACTTGATGTTGTCAGTGCAGTTGCTCCACTTTGCTCTTTCACTACTACCCCATCAACTCTGACACTGAAGGCCCAGCTCGATTTGACTCCTCTGTTGACTGATCCATCCATGAAGATCACAGCATCTCCATGTTCCCTCTGCTTTTCTATCAGGGTTTCAATTTCAGCGTTTGTAGCTCCAAGTGGCCAGTTGCGACATTCTCTACCCAATGTTGCCTTCACTGTTGTGTACTCTCCGAGCGCATCATCGACCACAACCCAATCCCTGCCTCTCATAATGTCTTGAATCTGGCAGCACTCGTTGATGGTGTTCGTGGCTTGAGTCATCCATTCTGTGCCCCTCTTCAGCCTTGATGTCATCTGCCGTCCCATTTTCTTATGTAGAGGGTTCGTCTCGTCTACGCTGACTCGCAGAAAAGCTTGGACTTGTGCCAGTTTGTGCCTCTCGTCTGCACATGGGAAGTCTAGGAAGTATCTCATTGCTGCAGTTGAGGTATCTCGTGTGCACCCTTGGATTGCCCTCATTCCTTCATTTTGCAACACCTCGAGTCGTTGCAGTTGCGCCTTTGATATGGTCAAGAGTCCGAGCCCGTACTCTACGACAGAGAGTACCAGTGTCTGGTAGAGGATGACAAGGATTTTCTGGCTCATCTTAGCTCTGGCCATCATCTTAAGGGCTGTTAGGCCTTTTCTCGCCCTGGAGATTGTTCTCGTGATGTGATCTTTGCCAGAGAGGGTGTGATCAAACGTGATGCCCAAGTACTTCAGTGGCGATGCATAGTATAAGAAGAACAAAACTAAGAAGAACGTTGGTCAGTAAAAAATGCAAAGAGACTGTAAAAAGAAAAACTCGGCATACTACTGTGTATAAATTATGTTGCACAATATTATTGTGTATTGAATGTATGTAATATATTTCTCACAAAAAGGTTAGCGACCTGTCAGTGTGTAACACATAAATGCTTTACGTAAATGTTTGAAAATAGTACTTTCGGTATATTATCGGATACTTTATTACCTCTGTTAAGCTTTACAAACTATGGCTTCAATAATGTTAGTGTTTGTGCGTCCAATTCAAAGTAGAGTATTGCATGAAGTACCCCTACTTTTCAAAAGCCACTCGCATCATACAAGAAAAATGAAATTTTTAAAAACGCATGTTGCCATTATCAGCATTTACAGCCAGTGTAACCTTGTCTGGTGGACTGAATTCGATTGAGCTGTGGTATTGTATTGATTTCTGCTCGAGAATACGAAAAGGTTTGCCCCCTTTGTTGGGCGGGGTTTGATGGGTCCTGTTGTGTCGCCCAAGGACATCTCATAATTAATAATGATCTACGGGATTGAGATTAGGTGAGTTAGCCGGCCGATTCATCCTGTTCACTCCATTTTGCTGCAGGAAGTCGTCTTGGAAGAACATGGTGAGGTCGAGGTTATCGTCCTGGAAGATGGCGCTTGGCCACAGAGCATTGATTTAGTAGAGCAGACAGTCCAATTGGTTGAAAAATCTCGCCCCTGTATCGAATTCTGGTTAAATTTCCTTGAATATGACAGAGAGGTGCTCTGGTGTTTAGTCTAACTGATTAACTGCAACCCACATCACGATAATCCCCTCTTCATAATAGTTATAAGAGAGCAGGGAGGCTTCGGACACTTTTTTACCTTTGGCCCCACCCCTCGCTTCAGGAACAATTCAAGCCTAAGAAAAAGGTTTCACCATTATTATAAGCCATTTAGGCATCACTGAGAACGATATCAGCTTCGGGCATTATTATGTTTTGCCGCCAGAGTGTCATATATTATCTGAGGTACCCTAAGATGTCCGAAACCACCCCACTATGCGGGAGACATCGGACAAACGCGAGGGAGACTTCGGACAAAGAGGGGTGACTTCGGGCACTGTGTCTCATGTAGATTTTTTTTTTTAGAGGGAAGACTCTGACACAGCATACATTTATACTTTTTCTTTTGTTTGAGGTGTTAAATTGTATTTCACGCTCACTGTAAATCGTAGAAAACAGTGATCCAACCATTATAAACTAGTTCGCTTTTACTCACATTTGTACGTGTTGACTTGAAATCACCCCTTATCATTGTAAAACAGACAGTGATGCCCCTGATAGCAAGCGATTTTTTAAAATGATGAAAAGTACATCTATTCTTTTCAACGTTAGATTCGTTAGAGTCTGTCGTCGACGTCTGGATTTGGTGAGAACACAACATTAATGAAGGTACTGTCTTTCCTAAGCTATTATAGCTACATTCTATTTCTCTCCGAGTGATGCCCTCTGATTCGAACCATGTTCTTGAACATGGCCTGTTTGAAGCGTTTTCAATATTTTTTATGGCTTCGCGTCACATCCTGACGAAAAAGGACATAAAATCGGAGATCCACCTTCTCAAATTATGGTCTGGCAGTTATAGTTTTCCGGGAGGCGTTATGTCACAGCCAAATCAAAATAGCTACAGGAAATAAAGTCTGCAAATTGAAACGGTAAATCGGAATTTTCTTTTCGAAATGAGCTTCAAGTGTTGCGCTTTGAACTTTTGAAAATTAAAAAAAATTAAAAGACATGAGAGACTTCAGGAGAATAGAAACTGATACTGATGGTTGCCATTTTAACAGCAAACTTATAGGAGCTTTTTGGCCCCTTTGCTGCGTTTAAAATGGGAGGAGGAATAAACGGTCTCATATCACAATGGCCAAATGTTAATCATTCACAGGTGGATAGATGGAAGCATTGCTTTCTTATAAGATTTTCTTAGGTAAGACACTCAAAGTCACCGTCTTCGTTTTTCTCCGACACCATTAATATTCACAATGAAGTGGACACACTTCCGAATTATCCGAAGTTCCATGACAACATAAAGTTATGCACGGGAAGGGCGCCACTTTCGAACTGAACTGATACCCAGAAAGCTAGTCTTTTCGGGTAGATTTTTTTTCACATACCATGTTTTGGCATTATTATATTGTTCACCATGACATATAATATATCATGACAAACGTCGGATTAGAAGAACATGTTTCATCAAATACCCCGAGAGTTTTTTTTGGGGGGGTTCTTTTTTTAAGTTTTAAATGGTCTTGTAGAGTAGATTTCTTCACATTGCACATGGCTTCTGCTCGACGCAAAGGCAATGAGTCATCAACAAGGGTGAGCATAGCGAGTTTCATGTTTATAGGAATTAAGGGCTCTTTCTACTGGGGGCTCTATTTCCTTGACATGGTTGAGTGCGAGAAATACAACAAGAAAGGTGTACGTTTTTTAAATTCAATTTTCCCATAAACACTGATTCCAACTTCTCTTTAATTAATCGTTGGGAGACTTTGGACAGTGTAAGAAGTCACCCCACCCCCTGCATCAAGTATCCCTACAGGGGGGTAGTGTAGGAAACATGTTCATGAAACTGACATCATGAAAGCTTGGTTTAATCTTATGAATTTGATACGTAACAGACACCATAGAGCACAGGTACACAAATTTGTGAAAGGATTGCTGTATTATTCTGACGTGTAAAACCTTACAAACTGAAGTGTGAAAACGTAGATATACACCCTTGTCAAAAACACAACCTTCACAGTAGCTGCAAGATGTCGCTCAGTTGGGTGTAAAAAACACAGCAAGCTAAACCTCATTTTACACATTATGTGATTCAGTGACAAAATGTGTACTGTCAATAGTCCAACGAGAATTGACGTGTCCGAAGTCTCCCCATGTCCAAGGCCTCCCCGCTCTCCCCTATGATTCTGTCCAGGCATCCTGAAAGTGTTCGCTGGAGCGTCTCCAGATTCGAATCACGCCGTCACTGAAGAACAAGGTGAATCTGGACTCATCTATGAACAGCACACTTGGCCACTGTTGACTTGTCTATCGAAGGTGCGTCGGACGATGTCGTAGGCCCGGATTAGGGGCAGACGGACTTTTGGCTGTCTTGAACGGAGTCAAATTTGATTTAGGGCGTTCCTTGTGGTCTGGGCACTCGCTTGGACGTTGCTGTGGGCTATGGATCGCGAGCTGGTGTCGTCAGGACAGCGATCTTGTTGCCTTGTACGCTTTATAGCGGTTCCGACCACATTCGTTCTCCCACACTTCTGGTTGTGAAACTCCATCCCTCATCCTTAAAATAACTGAGTGAATCATTGCAAGACATCTTGCCACTTTTCGGACCGAAACTCCTTCGTGGAGCCAGGCCAGCGACCTCCCTTGGTCAACATTTTTCGAGCGTGGAAAAGAGCAACCCTCAGTCCAACCACCAGATATCAGGCGACGCAGATATTTTCCGGCCGGCGAAATGAAGTCATGACGACGAGGGAGCGCTTCTTTGATGTTGCCCCAGGCGGAGTTGGAAATGCACTCCAAAATGTTCCTAAATATTGGTCAAATTACAAAAGAAAAACTTTTCGTGATCAACACCCAAAATTAGTCAAAATCATGCGGGGAACACAATTTAATGACGGATTGAGAAGTTATATTTTTTTTTCTTTTTTTCTATTTTTATTTTCGGTGTGTTTCGTCAAGGACTGACACTTTAACGATAAAAAATCCTGTACGTCTAAATGGAACTTCTCTCGTCGACAAACTGTCAGTTTAACGATGACCCAGATCTAGCGCCCGTCGGTTAAATTGTCATTTAGTCGATGAATTAACTGTACGTTTAAAAGGACCCTCAAGAAGCGTTCCGGAGGACCATGGACATCGACAAGCCCCACAAAGGAAGGAGTACTAGACAAGTTTCAGCAAAGTCCAAGAAAGTGTGTGCCGCAAGCTTGTCGAGAGAAAGACATGGGTTTAATCTGAAATAAAAACAACAACCAAACAACAACAAAAAACAACAAACAAACAAACAAAACAAACAAGCAAACAAACAAGCAAAACAAACAAACGCGGTCAACCACCAGAAGCTCCAGGAATGTAGAAGAAAGCAAAACCCTACACAGTGGAAACCATATATTATATAGCCCGGTCATAACAGGGAGCCGCTAATAACAAGGGTTTTTTTCATCCCCATTTTTTTCCTATTCTTTGTCTCCATTAAAAGTTATGGGCAATATAACAGGGCCTCATTGGAGCCAATCGGTTATAACAGGGACAAAGGCTCGTTAACAATGTGTAAAAAGTAAGAGAGAAAGAAAGAGAGAGAGAGAGAG